>NC_030854.1:17092069-17141035 GCF_000208745.1 Theobroma cacao | reverse complement strand
AAATAGTGTCAACATCGAGACCTCTTGAATTGTTGCACATTGATCTATTTGGTCCAATAAGCACAACTAGCTTAGGAGGTAAATCTTATGGCTTTGTAATAGTTGATGACTATTCTAGATATACTTTGGTATACTTCCTTGCTCATAAGAATGATGCTTTACAAGCATTCTTAAGTTATTGTAAGAAAGTAGAAAATGAAAAAGGACTAGCTATAGTTAGCATAAGGAGTGACCATGGAGGAGAATTTCAGAATGATGAGTTTGAAAAATTTTGCAATGAAAAGGGGTTGGATCACAATTTTTCTGCACCTAGAACACCCTAACAAAATGGAGTTGTAGAGAGGAAAAACATAACATTAAAAGAAATGGCTAGGACCATGTTATGTGAGAACAACCTACCTAAATATCTTTGGGCTGAGGCAGTAAATACAACAACTTATATTTTTAATAGAGTCTCAATAAGACCCTTGATTTCAAAGACTCCATATGAACTTTACAAAGGTAGGAAACCAAATATTTCTCACCTTAGGAGTTTTGGCTATAAATGCTTTGTATTGAACAATGGAAAATAGCCCCTAAGGAAGTTTGATGCAAAGAGTGATGAAGCAATATTTTTAGGATATGCATTAAACTCAAAGGCCTATAGAGTTTTCAACAAAAGGACCCTAACTGTTGAAGAATCAGTCCATGTAGTTTTTGATGAGTCAAATGCTTCACAAAAAGAAGTTCATGATGATGATGATGATGATATTGAAATCCTAGAAAAACAAATGGAGGAAATGAGCTTCGAGAATAATAAAAATAATGAAGAAAGCTCATCTAGAAGAGAAAATGAAACTCCATTTCTAGAAAATCTGCAATGTCACGACCTGGTACTCCCTTCGAGCTCGTGACAACCGCCACAATGTCTCGATAGACATTCATTACTCGGTATGTCAACCGAAACCTCGAAAGGCTCTTGCATCAATTTTACATCTCTCCTATGATCAACAGTTACTAAATATCATGTTTTAAGGGAATATAAACTATTTTAAAATCAAAACAAACAAAAAGTAATTTCTGCCACACAGGGGTATTTTGGTCATTTTTACTCAAAAATTTTGAAACTTGGTGAAAATACAGCATACGATTGAAAAATATACATTTCTTATCTAAAATAATTTTAGTAATCTAAATCATCCATTTAAAATGAAATTATGGCTAATCAAACTAAATAAAATATTCTATTTTCTTATAAAACAATATTTATAGAATCCTGCATAAACAATTTTTGTAGCAAAAGAGCAAAATAAATTCATATATATAATAGCACACTAAACCAGGTATACAAAAATATTCTACAATGACATGTGGGCCCCAATATAATCGAAAATATACAAGACTGTAGACCTTCGATTTCTAAGGATGCAAATCCAAAAGCAACGCTCGACAAAATCGGCTATCTACAGACTGTCCTGAGCTTGAAATGGGTAAAAAGAAAAGGTGAGTTTTTATAAACCCAGTGAGTAAGCAAAGTTCATCTATAACATCTAAAGCCGAGTAAATGGAGACAATTAAATCATCCCATCATAATATGATTCATAACATTTAAAACTCATTTCAATTCATATAAAACAATTACATTTCATCAAAATAATCAACAAGGCTTATGATTCTCTTAAAAACTTGGCTTGTGCCAAAACTCATACTCGGTGACACCTTGGCCCAGGCATCCAACCGAGTCTGCCAAGGATGTTAAAATGACATATACCCATAAAACATTTTTTTACTTTTAAAATATAGCCATTCCTTGGCGTTGGCTAAGTTTCATTCTCACATGATGATTCGGCATGAAGTGAACTCTAAACTTACCTTAGGAGATACCCTCCGCGCCTCTCGTACTAAGGTAAAATATAACGGGGTTTACTGTGCCCCTCTAATAGGCTGGTCCACGAAATTCGCCCACTGCAGTAAGCTAATCAAATAACCCACCAAATCAATAAAAATTTTGACAGCATGACATGGCTAATATAATATCACCCAGCCTGTCAAGGTAAAAGAAAACAGTTTATATAATCCACAAACCACAAATCCAGCCATTCGTGCTATCACATTATCATAAGCCATCAATTCAAACTATATATATATATATATATATATATAGATAACACAAGTATATAGTCTCCACCTACTCAATTTCCAAAATCGTCATTGAATTACAAAACAATTTATAAATCTCATTCATTTAACCAACATTTAACTTATAAAACATAAAAATCTGTGGTTTAAGTTCATTATTCTTTAAAATATAAAAATGAGTATAAACTACTTTAGATAGTTAAGGTGAACATTTGATTACTCATAGTAACGGGAGTTTGGAGTACTCCTATTCTTGGTCCTCGAGTACGATATCTTTACCCTTATCAGAAGGCTCATCACCTATACATAATACACGACATGTAATTCAATATATTTGTGCTAAACTATTATAAAACTATTTCGGGCTCTATATGAATGCATGAAATTGAATGAGAATTGTTCAAATAATCACTTAAAGACGGTGTTCTACGAGGGTTCAATTATGATCGGACTAAATTTGTATTAGACCTAACTCGAACTATACACTGTTGAATTAACCAAAACATCCGATTCAACCTCAAATATATTCATTACACTTCCAATATTCCAAATACACCAAAGTACCTCAATGAGCTTGATTGTAACTTAATTTATCGTGACAGAAATTCATTCTGATTCTAAACTAACGTGCTAATCAGTGTTAACACAATCCAATAAATCCATCTATATCATTAAGAATCAAATCCAAGTCCATTCACTATGATTTTCTCATTATTGTTCAAGTCGTTTGCTAAAGGAACTATACTTTTTAATAACCATTTTCGATATCCGATACCATAAATCATCAATTACGAGCTAAATAACATGAAATACAACAAAATCCATCATCAACATGTCACTTATAACATTTGGCCAAAGAGGGTTGTTGAAGGGCATGTGATTTTCTTGCTTGTTTTTCATGCCAAACAACATCAAACAACTAAAAACACTAAGATATCATGAAAATCTAGCAAAATCCATAATCAAAACCTCTCTCCCTATGTTCGGCCAGCAAGTATTCCCTCATGGAAACTTGTGTTTCATCTATAGACAATGAAAAAGAAAGCATGGGAAAGGTAAATCTTAAGCTAAAATTGAAAAATCTTACCTTTGATTGCTTTGTTCTTTGAAATTCAACAAATTTCTCTTGAATTTTCCTCTCTAGGGTTTGTTTCTATTCTTTTCTCTTTGTTCTTTGCTTTGGCCGGCCATGAAGAGTGAAATGGGAGAGTTTATGTTGAGTTTATAAAGGAAATTATAAAAATATTAAAGCTTGACATGTGTCACCATGTGATTGGTCCATGGTTAAAACTTAACAATTAAGCATTTTCTCACCACCACATGTAATCTCTTAATTATCCAAAGTATAAAATAATAATAGGTGAAATTCATGGGCTTGACAAGTGTTATGGTGGTGTAAAATTTCAAAAATTCCAATTATGTCCTCGTGGACACGTAAAATGACTATTTTGCCCTTATGTTCGAAAAATGTCAGAATTAAAATTTTTCATTTCTCAAATTCAAATCATGCTCCAATTAGTCAAACTTGGTAAAAAATTTCATCCAACATTCCAATTTTGCCCTCGGGTGCAAAATGACCATTTTGCCCCTATGTTATGAAAATTCCTAATTTGACTCCAAAATAATCTTCGAACTCTGAATCATCATATTAAGACATTCTAAGGTTCAATAACTCTCAAATACATCCTAAAATCTCTATTCAAGCTAGTTCGAGGTTTTAATCGACTTAATTGTACCACTAGGTACAATATCGACTTTTATCGATTCTCCAAGGCATCCCAGTATGTAGATATGCTATCAAGTACATGAATGACATGACAAGCATATAATAAAGTAAGGCTTAACATGCAAAGAGTAGAAAATCAGCATGATGATCTACCAAGGAGTTGGAATTTGTAAGAGATCACCCACAAAACCAAATAATAGGTGACATTTCACAATGAGTTAGAACTAGGAATGCAACTAGAGAAACTTGTGAGTTTTCAGCCTTTATATCTCACATTGAACCTAAAAACTTTGAAGAAGCTGAAAAGGAGGAAAGTTGGATAATGGCCATGCAAGAAGAACTTGATCAATTCACTAGGAATCATGTATGGTCATTGGTACCAAGACCTTCAAATCATCCTATTGTTGGTACTAAATGGGTATTTAGGAATAAAGTAAATAAGCAAAGAAATGTAGTTAGAAACAAAGCTAGGCTGGTGGCAAAAGGATACAACCAAGAAGAAGGAATAGATTATGATGAAACCTTTGCACCCGTAGCTAGGATTGAAGCCATAAGGTTGTTGCTAGCTTTTGCATGCTTCATGAATTTTAAGTTGTACCAAATGGATGTAAAAAGGGCATTCTTGAATGGATTAATTCAAGAGGAAGTTTTTGTAGAACAACCACTGGGTTTTGAAGATTTTGAAACATCTGATCATGTCTTTAAGCTTCACAAAGCATTGTATGGATTGAAACAAGCTCCTAGAGTTTGGTATGAGAGGCTTTCAAAATTTCTAGTTGAAAAAGGATATGATAGAGGCAGCATCTGTCACGACCTGAAATTCTCATCGAGCCCGTGACAACCGTCGCGATGTCTCGATTGACATTCATTACCCGAAATGCCAACCAAAACCTCACAAGGCTTTCGCATCAGTTTACTTCTCTCCTGTGAGCAACAGTTATTAAATACCATGTTTTAAAGAAATATAGACTAATTTCAAATCAAAAACAATCAAAAAGTAATTTCTACTACCCAGGGGTATTTTGGTCATTTTACCCAAAATTTTTTAACCCTGGTAAAAATATGATATACGAGTAATAAGCATCCATTTTATGTCTAAAAATAAGTTTCGTTGTCTAATTCATCAATTTAAAGTGAAATTATAGCTATTCAAAGTAAATAAAAATATTAAATAAAATATTCTATTTTCTTATAAAACAATATTTATAAAACTCTGCGTAAATAATTTTTATAGCGTAAAAGCAAAATAAATTCATACATATAGTGGCACACGCAGCCAGATATACAAAATATTCTACAATGACATGTGGGCCCCGATATAACCAAAAATATGTACAAGACTATAGACCTGCGATTTCTAAGGGTGCAAACTCAAAAGCAAACCCTCGACATAATCAACAGTCTACAGACTGCCCTGAGCCTGAAATTGGTGAAAAGAAGAGGTGAGTTTTTATAAACTTAGTGAGTAAGCAAATTTCATTTAAAACATCTAAAGCCGAGTAAATGGAGACAATTTAAAATATCTCATCATAATATGGTTCATAACATCAAATCTCATTTCATTTTATATAAATCAATTTCATTTCATAAAAATCAACAAGGCTTATGATTCTCGTAAAAACTTGGCTCGTGCCAAAAACTTGCACTCGGTGACACCTTGCGTCGAGGCATACAACCGAGTCCGCCAAGGCTGTTAAAATAACATATGAGTATAAGACTTATTGTTTTTACATTTAAAAGCACAGCCATTGTCATGACCCGATACTCCCTTCGAGCCCGTGACAACCGTCGTAGTGTCCCGATCGACACTCATTACTCGGAATGTCAACTGGAACCCTTGCAACGCTTTAATATCAGTTTCTCATTTCCCCTATGAGTAATCGTTGCCAAATATCATGTTCTAAAAGATTTTAAGATATTTCCAACTGAAATCAATAAAAAATTATTTCTGTCTGACAAGGGCATTTTGGTTATTTTTTCTCAAAAGTTTCGAAACCAGCTAAAAATGTGGTATGCAAGTATAAAACACATAATTCATAATCAAAAATAAATTTAAACGTCTAAAACTTTCATTTAAAATGAAATTATAACTATTTGAATATAATAAAGATATAAAATAAAATATTCAATTTTCTCATAAAACAACATTTTTAGAACACTACGTAAATAATTTTTATAGCGTAAAAGCAAACTAAATTCATATATACTGTAAAACAGTAAGCTAGAGTATTTAATTTAATTTACAGTAACAAGTGGACCCTCAAATGACAAAAATGAACGAAGGCTGCAAACCTACAGTTTTTTTTTAGGAAGTAAAGCCAACTGTAGCCTTTGACGATATTAGCTATCTACAGCCTATACTGAGCCTGAAATGGGTGGAAAGGAGGGTGGTGAGATTATATAATCCCAGTGAGTAAACAAATACCATCTAAAATATCTAAAGTCGAGTAAATAGAGACAGATAAAAAAGTTTAACATATTGTAATTCATCACTTTTCAGTTTGTTTCAATCAAATAAAATCAATTCATATAAATCGAGTAATCAACATGGCTTATAACTTTCTTAAAAACTCTGGCTCATGCCAAAATCATTATCATACTCATTTATCAGGGATACCTTCTCCGAGAGCTATCCCAAACTGAGTTCGCTTAGGCTATTAAAAGTTACTACGCATAAATTATGTTTTTATTTAGAAAACACAACCGTTCCTTGGCGTTGGCTGAGTTCCCCCTCACGTGGTGGTTTAGCATGAAGTGAAATCTAAACTTATACCTCAGGAGTTACCCTACTCGCCTCTCCAACTGAGGTAAAATATATCAAGATTCTGTGCCCCTCTAATAGGCTGGTCCACAGAAAACCCGCCCCCTAAGTAGGTTAAATCCACCATACAACAAAATTTTGACAGCATGACATGACTAATATAATACTATCTAGCCTATAAATGTAAAACAGAATAATTCGTACAGTTCACCAAAAACACAACCCAACCAGTCATGCCAACACATTAACATAAGCCATCAATTCAAATCATAAATTTACAACACATCAAGGGTCTCCAATTGCTCTATTTTCAAATTCATCATTTAATTTCAAGACAATTTATAAAATCTTTTCATTTAAACACATTTTGTTTATCAACATAAAGTTTTACCATTTAAACCCATTTTCCATAAAATCATAAAATCGGATAAAAACCACTTTAGATAATTAAGATGATAGTAAGGTTAATCACAATGTCTAGAGTGTGAATTTTCGAAGTATTCTGACTACTGGTCCTCGGATGCAATTTTCTTGCCTTTATCAGGAGACTCACCACCTTGACATAGTACAAAATCGAGAAACTTACTACTTTGGTACTAAATCGAAATTAAACTAATTTAGACTGCTAATGCATGATATGGAATGCAAAATGCACTAGTAACCATCTAATCCTCGGTATTGGCCTAATTCATCTTATCACCCGATTAATTGGCCAATGCATCCCATTTAGCTCCAAATTGCTCCATTTCTTTTCCAATACCTTAATTCACCAAACACAAGTCAAATAACCTAAAATTTAGCAAAACCATCTTCACTTTTCTTCTTAAAATTTTTGGTCAATAATGGTGCATTAACACCGTGATTTTTTCTACTTAATTTTCTCACCATTATTCATCATTTTCTAAGCCATTTCTCTTGAAATAATAGTAATCCATCACCCACACACATCAAGAAAGATTCGGCCAATGAAGATCCATGGGGAAAATGGATTCTTTTCTTATTGTTTTGCTTCTAGACATGATAAACTAACTAAAAACTCTAACATAACTTGAAATCAAATCAATCCAACATCATTCTCTCTCCATACCCATTTGGCTAGCCATGAATTCACCATGAAAACATGAAATTTAACCATGGAAAATAAGGAGAAATGCATGGGAAAGAAAGATCTCAAGCTTAATTGAAAAATTTTAACTTTTTTTTCACTTGTTTCCTTGAATTTTCACTTTTTTCCCTTGAATTTTTCCACCTAGCGTTTGTTCTCTTCCTTTTCTTCTTTTGTTCTTCTTTGGTCTTGGTTTGGCTGGCCATATGAAAGAAAATAGGCTGATTTTATGCTTATTTTAAAGCTAAATAAATAATGGATATAAACTTGACACATGTCACCACATTATTGGTCCATTTGTAATTTCTTAACTATTAAGCTTTCACTCTCCACCAGTTAAATTCCTTCAATTATCCATAACATAAAAAGTCAATGGGTGAATTCTATGAGCATGACAAGTGTTGGTGGTGTAAAATTACAATTTTGCCACTAGGGTGGCATAATTACCATTTTACCCCTATGTTCCGAAAAATACCAAGATTTTAATTTTTCACTTCTCAACCTTAAATCATACTCCAATAAGTCAAATGTGATCAAAATGTTTTAAAAAAATTTCCCATTTTATCCTCAAGTGGAAAAAATTACCATTTTGCCCTAAGATAGTGAAATTTTCGATTTGACTCCAAATTGATCCTCAAACTCCAAATCACCATTTTAAATCATTTCTGGATTGTAAAATTTTCAATTTCACCTTAAAATCTTTATTTAATCTAGTTCGAGGCTTAAATCAACTTTGTTGTACCTCTAGGTACAATACCGACTTTTGTAAATTTTTCGAAACTCTCCTAGCATGCAAACATACTATCCATCACATGTGTGTCATGACAGATATTTTATAAGGTTAGGCTTTACAGCACTACCCCTCTTAAAATAAAATTTTGACCTCAAAATTTTAATTACCAGATTCCAAGAAAAGATGTGGATATTGGTCTCTTTTTTGGTGCTAGACTTTTCCACATCATCTCTTCCATTCGAGCATTCTGTGGCATCCCCCTCGAGGGCCCACTCCAAGGTATTGTTACGTCCGGGTCCCCATCACTTGACTACTTGTATTCACCATGCCTAATAGTGGCATGACAGGCCCTACAGGACCTTCTCACCAAGCTTCGAACCCAAGACCTTTTTCTCCCTCCGAAAGAAACGCCTTTAACCATTGGGATGTTTTTATTCCTCAACACTCGATCCTTTCGATCTAGAATACGTATAGGTTGCATCTAAGTCAAATCATCCTTAAATCATCAATCATGCATGTTTACTTAACTATCCATAATTTATCTACCTTGACCTTTTATCAAACCTTCCCACATTCAAGCATTTATTTCACCATTAATTATGGGTCTAAATGATCAACCAACTTCTATTCCGTTTTACATACCTCCCTACAAATTCTATTCAACCATTTCATAATACATAAGGATCAAACACCTTTTATTTATCCATATATATATTTAACATCATAGATAATCTAAATTTGGTAACCATTAGTAACCATATTCTCAAAAAGAAACTTTCGTAACTTTTTATGATCAAGTACTTATTAAGTAGATCTCGACTATTACCACCATACATTTAAATAAATAAACATACTTTTGGATGTATCCTTATGGACTTCATTAATCCTTAAAATTCCTAGGTCATAACCAACTAGTTAGTGATATGTCACATACAAACATATTCAACTTGTAATTCCTCAAATTTACATTCAAATGCTAGATCTCATGGCCTCATTAGTTTATCAATCTGGAAATGAAAATAAACATTTATCTCCCCTCACGTACACTTTAAAATCAAAGTATCGTTTATTAAGATCTTTCTGATATCAACTTCCTTCAGTCTATTTTTTCCTTGGAAGATTAAACCCATAATTAATCATTTTGAGTCATGGGCTTATGCCAATCAAGTCAGATTTTCACACCTTTGGTTACATGAATTCGATTGCACATATTCACCTACAAGCTATAAGCCTTTCCCCAAATCTTTATATATCAAAACTGATATATTATTTATATCATTTCCAATCATATGCTTGAGTTTCATCATGCTATATCCTCACATCACAATGTCATTAATCACATATCACTTGCTAAATGTCACTTAAAAACTTAGGCTGATTTGAATCATGCATGCCTTAAGCATTTTCAAATTCCAATTTCCATACTACCTTAGGAAATTTTCATTATCAAGCTTCATTATCCAAATTATCTTCATTCATCATTTGTTCTGTTTTTCCATACTAATGTGATATCATTCTCCCTAGACCAATCTACAGTTTGTACTTAAAACTGTAAGACTTGAAATAAGGTTCTTCTAAGTACTTTTTAATATCAATACGAATTTCACTTCCAACTTACAGCTTCCTCTTTACAGCCACATAACTTAATGCTAGCTTCCACAAAATTCGTAGCAAAACTCTTCTTGAGTATTTCCTTGGGATTATCTATCTTAGACTTATGTCTCACATCATATGATCATTTAACTTATGACTTAGCCGTTAGGCTCCTCAACAAGTTTCAAAGTCACACATCTTATGCTCATCATGTATAACTTATAATTCTTTCTCAAACGCGTTTAAACATTCTTGAAACACTTAATCACTTATTTTCTCTTTTATACACCAAGTATATCATTTCCATAAAGGCATGCCCAACTACTCATGCTTCAATTTATCTCCAAGGGTTTCTAGCATGTGACCTAGTTTACTTGTGTTGTTACTAATCCTTTCCTTTCAACAAGGTCAAGACAAGATCAATATATTCTCATAACAATATTCTATATCAACTCATTTGCTATATCATTATTGAAATCTTTATTTACATTTTCCTCACTTGGTATTGACATCACTTATTAGTATCTCATACATTCATCTAACCTTTCGCTCACTTCCTCATTAGTCTTTAACAAGACTTAATCTCTTGTCTTCCTTATGACTTCAGTCATCATATTATTCATCTTAACACTCCACATGTTAATTTATTTTTATGTAGCCATCTAAAAAACTTTCTAACTTTTCTTTCTCTTACATGCCAATATATAAGGCAATAAAGAAACTTTGCAATTTCACTCATCATCTTTATCTTAATACCTCCCCAATGCACTTAAAATTCCAAACAACAAAGCTTAGCATCAAAACCAATGACCAGTCTTCAACTCATGAGTTTCATCTTCATGCCACTCTCAATTTGCTCATGCTTTCTAGCCATTAGGGGTTCTTAACGCGACAGCATTTGATAGTCAGTACTGTGGCGTTGCAACTGTTTGAATTTACTTTATCCTAGCAACTCTTCTACCTTTAAAGCTACTACCTCAATTATTCACAATCGTGTGGCTTCCCTCGAAGTTTATACCACAATTAGCAAGACTAACTTTCTATCACAATTACGCGATCAGAACATTAATTTAACATATTTATTTTGCCACTAGCATTCCTGTATCTTTACCATAACATTTAGTACGAGTTTGCTTAAGCAAAACTCTCCAAATTTATTCATATCTACATGTATCTCAGATTGCACATCACTTATCATCAGTCAATAAATTCCACTTGGGAATACTCTTTCCATATTGTATAGTGACTTCACCATATAGTATCACGGCACTGTATTCCTCCGTTCTACTATCACGCATACTCCACAGAAATTAATTAAAAGATTTTCGTACCTTAACTAATGCTAATTCCATTTAATCATATCTTAAATACTCCAAACTTGTAAATTACAACTCCAAGTGTATGTCCATATATTGATAATCTTTATATATTTCATGATCAAAGAAAACTACAACTTACAAACTAGCTTTCTATCATATGCACACTATTAGAACATTAATTTCAACATATTTAATCTACCCTTGGTGGTATGTCAAAATCATCCCTGTCTCGATTGCAATCCAGAGGAATCTCTCCTCTGCATATCTGTACGAGCTGATGGAGATGGAGTAGCTACCGTAGCCTGTCCTAACTGTGGGCAATCTCTCCTAATGTGAACCGGTTGATCACAATAAAAACATCATACAAGCCCTCTACATGGCCCGAAATGATATCTCCTACAATTTTTGCATCTATGAGAACCTCTGAAACTCTTCCAAGCAATAGTCATCGTAGATCTGTTAAATCTTGGAGGCCTCTATTGTGTCTGTGACAATGGAGGTCGGAAAGATGTTATTGAAACGGTAGTAGTACTTTCTGAAATAGAGGAGTCTTTGTCCCTTTTCGGTGGCTGACTAAAAGATACACTCAGATTTCTCCTTTTTGCTAACTCAACTCGCAGACTCCTATTTTCATTCGCAAGCTTCTCAGCTCTTAAAGCCATTTGCACCACCTCTTTAGCTACGATTGCGTCCGATTCACCCATAAAAGAAACACAACTATGTTGCCTAGCCTCTTTATGCTTCTTAGAATCAGAAACACCTAGCATTAGTGGTGGGATAGGAGGTGGGGGTGGTGGTACTGAAGTAGCAGTTGGAGGAACTGTAGGAAGAGTCTGACCAGCTTGAGCCTGGCCAACAATAGCAGTAAAGAAAGCTGCCAATGCCTGAACTGCCTCAGGAGGCATGGCAGAAATACTAGTAGGTAGCGGAGGAGGTGAAGGATGTGAAGGAATCTCAGTCTATTTAGCAGCAGGTGCTGCCCGAATAGTAGACGCAGTCGATTCCCCATCAATAAGATCTAGCTAACAATGTTGGGAACGATCTCTTCCCCTCACAACCGATCTAGTGAGAGGTGGGTGTTTGTGTCGAGGAGGCATAATAATCTATAAGAAGGAACAAAGCGAGTTTAGGCAACCTCAAGCTCTATATATTGATGCATGTATTCTATTCAACCTAACCTAACTTAACTCGGGGCCACACTGACACTGTAAATTTTTAAAATAACTTTAAAACAACTTTAAACCCAAAAGCTCAGATCTTTAAAACCAAAAGCTTTGATACCAACTGAATTGTCATGCCCGATACTCCCCTCGAGCCCGTGACAACCGCCGCGGTGTCCCAATCAACACTCATTACCTGGAATGTCAATTGGAACCCCGCAAGGCTTTAATATCAGTTTCTCATTTCCCTTATAAGTAACCGTTGCCAAATATCATGTTCTAAAAGATTTTAAGCTATTTTCGACTGAAATCAATAAAAAATGATTTTTGTCTCATAGGGGCATTTTGGTCATTTTTCCTCAAAAGTTTCGAAACAAGCTAAAAATGTGGTATGCAAGTATAAAACACATAATTCATAATCAAAAATAAATTTAAACGTCTAAAACTTTCACTTAAAATTAAATTATAACTATTTGAATATAATAAAGATATGGAATAAAATATTCAATTTTCTCATAAAACAATATTTTTAGAACACTGCATAAATAATTTTTGTAGCGTAAAAGTAAAATAAATTCATATATACTGTAATACAGTAAGCCAGAGAATTTAATTTAATTTACAGTAACAAGTGGACCCCCAAATGACAAAAATGAACGAAGGCTGCAAACCTACAATTTTTTTGAGGAAGTAAAGCCAATTGTAGCCTTTGACGATATCAGCTATCTACAGCCTATATTGAGTCTGAAATGGGTGGAAATAAGGGTGGTGAGATTATATAATCCCAGTGAGTAAGCAAATACCATCTAAAATATCTAAAGTCGAGTAAATGAAGATAGATAGAATAGTTTAACATACTGTAATTCATCACCTTTCAGTTTGTTTCAATCAAATAAAATCAATTCATATAAATCGAGTAATCAACATGGCTTATAACTTTCTTAAAAACTTTGGCTCACGCCAAAATTATTATCATACTTAGTTATCAGGGATACCTTGGCCGAGGGCTATCCCAAACCAAGTCCACTAAGGCTATTAAAAGTTATGTACGTAAAAATCATGTTTTTATTTAGAAAACACAGCTATTCTTGGCGTTCGCTGAGTTCCCCTTCATGTGGTAGTTTAGCGTGAAGTGAACTCTAAAGTTATAACTTGGGAGTTACCATACTCGCCTCTCCAACCGAGGTAAAATATATCGAGATTCTATGGCCCTTTAATAGGCTGGTCCACAGAAAACTGGCCCCTTGCAGCAGGTTAAATCCCCCATACAACAAAATTTTGACAGCATGACATGACTAATATAATACTATCCAACCTGTAAATGTAAAACAGAATAATTCGTACAGTTCACCAAAAACACAACCCAGCCAGTCATGCCAACACATTAACATAAGCCATCAATTCAAATCATAAATTTACAACACATCAGGGGTCTCCAATTATTCTATTTTCAAAATCATCATTCAATTTCAAGACAATTTACAAAATCTTTTCATTTAGACACATTTTGTTTATAAACATAAAGGTTTACCATTTAACCCATTTTCCATAAAATCATAAAATCGGATAAAAACCACTTTAGATAATGAAGACGATAGTAAGGTTACTCACAATGTCTAGAGTGCGAATTTTTGAAGTATTCTGATTACTGGTCCTCGGATGCAATTTCCTTGCCTTTATCGGAGGACTCACCACCTTTACTTAGTACAAAATCGAGAAACTTACTACTTTGGTACTAAATCGAAATTAAACTAATTTAGACTACTAAGCATGATATGGAATGTAAAATGCACTGGTAACCATCTAATCCCCAGTATTGGCCTAATTCATCTTATCACCCGATAAATTGGCCAATGCATCCCATTTAGCTCCAAATTGCTCCATTTCTTTTCCAATACCTTAATTCACCAAACACAAATCAAATAACCTAAAATTTGGTAAAACCATCTTCACTTTTTTTCTTAAAATTCTTGGTCAATAATGGTGCATTAACACTGTGATTTTTCCTACTTAATTTTCTCAACATTATTCATCATTTTCTAAGCCATTTTTCTTGAAATAATAACAATCCATCACTCACACACATCAAGGAAGATTCGGCCAATGAAGATTCATGGAAAAAATGGATTCTTTTCTTGTTGTTTTGCTTCTAGACATGATAAACTAACTAAAAACACTAACATAACTTGAAATCAAATGAATCCAACATCATTCTCTCTCCATACCCATTTGGCTAGCCATGAAATTTAACCATGGAAAATAAGGAGAAATGCATGGGAAAGAAAGATCTTGTGAGACCCTGCCAAGCTCGATTAAAAGACGGTATTGTACCGAGTGGTACAACTAAGTTAAATCGAGCCTTGAACTAGTTCAAATAGAAATTCTAAAAGGAAATTGAAAATTTTGAAATCCACAGAATGGCTTAGAATAGTGATTCAGAGTTCAAGGTCCAGTTTGGAGTCCATCAGGAAAATTGACCGATTAGAGACAAAACGGTCATTTTACCATTCGATGATTAAATGGAGATTTTTAGCCAAGATTTGATCACATTTGACCAAGAATAATTATATGAAATATAATTATGATTATTGGAGTATAAAATGATGTTTAGCAGTGAAAAATTATGATTCTCGGTATTTTTGGAGTACAAGGGCAAAATGATAATTTTACCACTAGAAGACTAAACGGGAATTTTTAAAAAATGAGTTTTTGCCCCATTTGGTTAATATTGATCAATATTAGTGTTATTTGAGGTTGAAAAGTAGAAATAATGTGATTCCGGTACATTTCGGAGTATAGGGGCAAAATCATAATTTTTTTACCTCAGGAGCAAATCAGTAAATTTTTCACCCCAGCACTTGTCAAGACCAAGGTATTTTAAATGTGGTAGGATTGGATAAATACCAAAATTATTGTGGTGGAAAATTAAGAAGAAAAGTCAAAAAGTTAAAAATTGGGCCAATAAGCATGTGACACGTGGCATGCTTGATTATTTTATTATTTTCTATAGAAATCAGCCCATTAAATCCCCAATTCTCTCACCATATTCGGCCTAGACAACCAGCAACAAGAAAAAATGAAGAACAAAGGGAAAAACAAGAAAACCTAGGTGGAAATTCAAAGAAAAAGTGAAGAAATCAAGGAAACAACCTAGGTAAGTTAAAATTTCTTTAATTCTCCTTGATACCTAGCTTACCCATGCTTTTGTTCTTGATTTTCATGGTTGAATATTGAGTTATCATGATGAATTCAATTCTGAAAAATGGGTATGGAAGAGGAATCGTTTTTTGAATAATTTGATTTTAGACTATGTTAGTGTTAAGGATAGTTAAGCATGGTTATGAACAAAAACAGAAAAGAAATATTCAATTTCTCTAGGGTTCCTTGTTGGTCAAACCATGAGGGCTGAATATCAATGGGGGATTGTTTTTTTTTCAAGGAAAATGGCTTGGAAAATGATGAATTAAGGTGAAACGGTTATGTAGAAAAAAATTTTGGTGCTAGTGCACCAAATGATTGAATTTTTCTATAAGGAACTGTGAGGGTTCTAATGCTGAATTTGGCTTTATTTAAATGGCATGTGGTAAATTAAGGTATTAGAGGAAAAATGAATTAATTTAGAGGTGATTTGGACACAATCGCCAATTAATCGGGTGATCGGTCGAATTTAATTGATACCGCGATTAAGCTGTAATCGAATGTATTTTTGCATTTACATATCAAGCGTTAGTAATTTAAATTAGTTTATATCAATTTAGGGACAATATAGTAAATTCCTCGACTTTGTTATTTGTCAAGGTAGTGAGACGTCCGAAAAAGGCAAAGGAATTGCGCTTGAGGACTATTAGTCTGAGTGTACTCGGAATCTGAATTTTTGACACTTGTGAGTGGACTGCCTATCAAAATTGTTTTGGGAATATGACTGTTTTGAATAAATTGTTTGAATGATTTTATGCAATTTTTCATGAAAATGAATGCCTTGGGAACAAGATTTTGAGAAAAGGTTTAAGTTATGAAATGTGGTTATTATGGATTTCTATGCGGCTGCATTATGTTGATATACATATATGCTTGAATATAATATTGTGTAATTATGTTGACTCGGCTATGTGCGAGTATGGAGTGCACATAAGCCGAGGATGACCCGGTTATGTGTGAGTAGGGAGTGTGCATAACCCGGTGATGACCCAGCCATGTGCGAGTAGGGAGTGCGCATGAGCTGGTGATGATGATGATGAGTTGGTGATGATGATGATAGGTTGGTGAGATGATGATGATGATGGGATGATGATGGGTATATACGTATATATATGTATATATATATATATATATATATATATATATATATATATATTAGTAGTAATACCTTTGTGTGTGTGTATATATGTATTTTAGTAGTAATACCTTAAAATTATGGAAAAGGGTATATGCTCCGATTACTTCCAGGCCATGGCCGAACTGGGGAATACAGAATCCCTGTACGGAAACTAGTAATCTGCTAAACGATTTACCGTGTTCTTTGGTTGCTGCATTGGATGCTTTCCACTCCCCAGCTCATGCTGAAATGTTTCATTTTTTATTTTTAACCATGCGACAGTGGCTTATTATTTTCATTTTGGTCAAAGAAGAGCTTGATATTTGTAGGGAGTGGGAAACACTTCATCGCTTGCCTGACATAATTTGAGGGAGGGAAAGAAGATAAAACACCGTTTATTTCTTATCACAGATGATTAATTTAAAAGCAATATATGATAGAAGAAAATTGATTGCTTTTCATTTTTGCCACCATGTGACCTGTACAACATAGCCCTACGAAATCTTAAAGCAAAGGAGAATAACATAGAACCAAAACAACAAAAATGTAGGCATACAACTATCTACAACCGGAGAATGGTTCTTAGTGTGTCACATAGGTTTTGAATGGTCTGCTGCTCNTATGACTTAGTGATAATAGATGGAATTTTAAGTAAGATAAATAATAGGCTTGCTTAGGTTTAGTGGATTACGTCCATTGGATCCATGCGCCGGTCATGGCCCGGAATTTGGGTCGTGACAAATCTCAAGATTAATTGAAAAATTTTACCTTCTTTTTCACTAGTTTCCTTGAATTTTCACACTTTTTCCTTGAATTTTGCCACCTAGGGTTTATTCTCTTCCTTTTCTTCTTTTGTTCTTCTTTGGTCTTGGTTTGGCCGGCCATATGAAAGAAAATAGGTTGATTTTATGCTTATTTTAAAGCTAAATAAATAATGGATATAAACTTGATACATGTCACCACACTATTGGTCCATTTGTAATTTCTTAACTATTAAGCTTTCTCTCTCCACCACTTAAATTCCTTCAATTATTCATAACATAAAAAGTCAATGGGTGAATTCTATGAGCATGACAAGTGTTGGTGGTGTAAAATTACAATTTTGCCACTAGGGTGGCAAAATTACCGTTTTATCTCTATGTTTCGAAAAATACTGGGATTACAATTTTTCACTTCTCAACCTCAAATCATAGTCCAATAAGTCCGATGTGATCAAAATCTTTCAAAAAAAATTACCATTTTATCCCTAAGTGGCAAAATTACCATTTTACCCCTAGATAGTGAAATTTCTGGTTCGACTCTAAATTGATCCTCGAACTCCAAGTCACCATTTTAAATCATTCTTGGACTGTAAAATTTTTAATTTCACCCTAAAATCTCTATTTGATCTAGTTCGAGGCTTAAATCAACTTTGTTGTACTTCTAGGTACAATACCGACTTTCGTAAATTTTTCAGAACTCTCTTAGCATGCAAACATACTATCCATCAATGTATGTCATGACAGGTATTTTATAAGGTCAGGCTTTACAGCCATTCCTTAGCGTTGGCTGAGTTTCACCCTCACATGGTGGTTCGGCGTGAAGTGAACTCTAAACTTACCTTAGATAGTTAAGATGAAAGTTTGATTACTTACAATAGCAGGAGTTTGGGGTACTCCTATTCTTGGTCCTTGGGTACGATATCTTTACCCTTATTAGAGAGCTCACCACCTATATATAATACACGACACGTAATTCAATATATTTGTGTCAAATTGTCATACGACTATTTCAGGCTCTATATGAATGCATGAAATGGAATGAGAATTGTTCGAATAATCACTTAAAGATGGTGTTCTACGTGGGTTCAATTTTGATTGGACTGAACTTGTATTCGACCTAACTCGAGCTATATACTGTTGAATTAACCAAGACATTCGATTCAACTTCAGATATATTCATTACACTTCCAATAATCTAATACACCAAAACATTACAATAAACTTGATTTTTGACTAACTTCACCATTTTTTGAAATTCATTCCGATTCCGAACTAACATACTAATCAATGTCTACACAGTCTCGTAAATCCATATATATATCATTAGGAATCAAATCCAAGTCCATTTACTATAATTTTCTCATTTTCCATCAAGCCATTTTCTAAAGAAACTATATTTTTCAATAAATGGTTTCGATATCCAACACCATAATTCATCAATTCCTAGCTAAATAACATGAAACACAACCAAATCCATCATCAACATACGATATAGAAAATTCGGCCAAATGAGGGTGGTTGAAGAACATGTGATTTTCTTGCTTATTTTTCCTTCCAAACATCACAAAATGACTAAAACACTAGGATATTATGAAATCTAACAAAACCCGTGATCAAAACCTCTCCCCCTAGGTTCGGCCAGCAAAATTTCCTTCATGAAATCTTGAGTTTCAACTATGAAAAATGAAAAAGAGAGCATGGGAAAGGTAGATCTTAAGCTAAAATTGAAAGATCTTACATTTGATTGCTTTGTCCTTTGGAATTCCACAAATTTCTCTTGAATTTTCCTTTCTAGGTTTTGTTTCTATTCTTTTCTCTTTGTTCTTTGCTTTGGCCAGCCAAGAGAGAGTGATTTGGGAGGAGTGTGTGCTGGTTTTTAAAGGAAATTATAAAAAGATTAAAATTTGCCATGTGTCACCATGGAATTGGTGCATGCTTAATACTTAACCATTAAGCAATTTCTCACCACCACATGTAATCCCATAATTATCCAAAGTATAAAGTGATAATAGGTGAAATTCATGGGCTTGACAAGTGTCATGGTGGTGTAAAATTCAATTACATCCTCATGGACACTTGGAATGACCGTTTTACCCTTATACTCAAAAAATGTCGAAATTGAAATTTTTCACTCCACAATTTCAAATTATGCTCCAAATAGTCCAACTTGGTCAAAAATCTTGCCCAACATTCCAATTTTACCCTTGGGTGGCAAAATGACCATTTTACCCCTACGTTATGAAAATTCCCGATTAAACTCCAAATCAATCCTCAAACTCCAAATCACCATATTAAGACATTTTAAGGTTCAATAACTCTCAAATGCATCTTAAAATCTCTATTTGGACTAGTTCGAAGCTTTAATCAACTTAATTGTACCACTAGGCATAATACTGACTTTTAACGATTTTTCGATGCATTCACTTATTCATACATTCTATCAAGCACATGAATGACATGACAAGTATATCATAGAGTAAGGCTTGATAGCATCGATACTACATTGTTCATAAAAAGATATCTAAATGATTTAATTGTTATGCAAATATATGTGGATGATATTATATTTGGTGCAACTAATGAAGTTTATGCAAGAACTTTGCAAAGGAAATGTAGGGTGAATTTGAGATGAGCATGATGGGAGAGTTGAAGTACTTCCTTGGTCTTCAAATCAAACAAAGTGAGGAAGGAATCTTCATCAACTAAGAAAGATATTCTCATGATATGCTCAAGAAATTTGATATGCTAAAGCTGAAATCAATTTCCACACCAATGAGTACATTTACCAAACTTGACATAGATGAAAAAGGAAAAGATGTAGATCAAAAGCTTTATAGAGGTATAATCGGCTTTCTTCTTTACTTAACAGCAAGTAAACCAGATATTCAGTTTAGTGTGTGCTTGTGTACTAGATTCCAGTCATAGCCTAAAGAATCACACCTAATAGCTGTTAAGAGAATTTTTAGATACCTCATAGACACTCAAGAACTAGGAATATGGTACTCTAGAGGCTTAACTCTTAGCTTAGTTGGTTATTCAGATGCTGACTTTGTTGAGAGCAAAACTGATAGGAAAAGTACTAGTGCAACATGCCAATTTCTAGGAAAGATGCTTGTGTCTTGGTCCAACAAGAAGCAAAACTCAGTAGTACTATCTATAGTAGAGGCTGAATATACATCATTGGTAGCTACTGTACACAAATCTTTTGGATCAAGCAACAATTAAAAGACTATGGAATAACTATGCATAATGTACCGATATATTGTGATAATACAAGTGCAATCAACATATCAAAAAATCCTATACAACATTCTACGACAAAGCACATTGAAATTAGATACCATTTTATTAGAGACCATGTAGTGAAAAATGACATTAAAATAGATTTTGTGAATACTCTACATCAATTAGCAGACATTTTTACCAAACCATTGAGTGAAGATAGATTTTGTGAGATTAGAAGAAATTTGGGGATCGTTAATGTGAAGGAATTATAAGAAAATCTTTGACTCTCATATTGAAAACAGAATACATTTAGTCGACCAAGGAATTCTTAGTCAACTAAGAGTGGCCTGACATCCTTAAATAATAAGACTTAGTGAGTTTAATGAAATAGGAGTAAATTGTGCTAAAAATTTGATTGATCGGGTGTAAAGAGGAATAGAGCAGAGTTACCAAAGGTAAATAGTCAAAATTTTAGAGGGAGATTTGTAAATATAAAGAAATAAAAGTATGGCAGTTATTAAAGGAAAATGAGAAGTTTTTTTAGCAATAACTGCTACCAACCTCTTTTTCCCATTCCTCTACAACCCGTTGCTCTAAAAACAAAAACCTAAATCTTCCTAGTTGCCTCTAAAACCAACTCAGATCTTCAAAAATTTCTAAAACCAAAATGGCTAGAACATCTCAAAGTCAAGAGGTATCAAAGAAGAAGAAAGGAAAAAGGCCAATGGAGGAAGAAACTAGAGCAGAAAGTCAGAAGAAGAAATAGAAAATTATGCCTGCCTCAGTGAAGGAAATAGCCAAGAAACTAAGAGAAAACAAGCAGAGAATAGATAAGAAGAAAGATACATAACCCTCACGCTAAAAAGGTATCACTTCCTCTTCTTCTTCAAAATTTAGAAATAAGTTGCATGAATATAGATTAAAGAATATAGAAAATGCATCAATCTCCTGCGAAAAGTTTATTGATTGGAAGAGTTTTAAGGAAAATGTAGAAATCTAGACCAGTCTATCTGAGTACTTTGATGAACTGAAACTTAAAGGTTACAACACCTTTAAGAATAGGTCATATAGTCCAAGTCTGGTTAAAGAATTTTACTTTGGCATTACTTTGAAAGAAAAGGAATTAATAGATTCTTATGACTATGTAGAAGATAGCTTGAATGTCTATTTAAATGGAAAATAGCTTGTTGTGACTGCTGGAGATTTAGGGAACCTGTTGAAATTAGAGGGTGAAGTAGGTGAATTTGAACTTTTAGAAAAATATGATTCGTCCTCATTGTGGGACATCATCATTGGAAGGAAAGAAAAATACTCCTCTAAAAGTAATTCAGGTCCAATAATCAATCCACAAATTAGGATACTGCATTACTTCATTGCAGCAAATATTCAAGGGAGGAGTGGAAGTCTTAGCTACATCAGCCTTAAAGATCTTTGGTTGATGGAGCATGCTTTTAATGGAGTGTCTCTAAATCTGGGGAGATTTATGATTGAGAAAATGAGAAGTGCCTGCAAAATTGATAAGGTAAATTTGCCATATGGGAATGTGATTACATCCCTTGTGCAGAAGAAAGGAATATGGGCTAAAAGGTATGATATGGACCTGGTAAAAACCAGAAATCAAGCCATTTATTATGGCAGCTTAATTAAGATGGGGTATATGCTTGATGGAGAAAAGTTTATCAAAACCTCCAAAATTGGCCCAAGAAAAGATCATAGTCTACCTACTCAACCTGAAGAAACTCCTTCCAGATTTTCGAATGAGATGATTTTTAATTTACATATGAGGATTACTGGTAAGCTGACTAACCAAGGAGTGAAGCTACAAAAAATGGAAGATAAAATTACTGAATTGGAAAACAAGCTAAAGGAGAAAAAAAACATGGCTTCTGAACTTGTGGCTGCAGACAGTTCTGCCACATCTAGCATTGCACCTACACAGCAAGGTTCTGAAGGTTCAGTAGAGCCAGCAGAGAAGTCTGCAAGTTTTGGCACTCAAGCTGAAGCCTCTACCTACAAGTTTGCCAATCCTGTTCTGTAAATTTAGGACTCCCCACAAGGAGTTGAACAGCCAGCCAAATCACCCTCTCTTGAACCTCAAAGCAAAAATAACTCAGAACAAGGGACTGAAGTAGCTAGTGCAAAAACTAAGAAACATCAGCCCTCTTCTCCAAATTCAGAGGAAGTTTCCATTATGGACATCTTTCATCAAATGGTTAGAGAAAAACAAGCTGAAAAAGACACTGTCAATACAGCAACTCAAAAAGATGGTGCAAATGTAAGAAAAGGAAAGAAACCTGCTTCAACTCCCAAACTAAAGGCAAAAATAGGGAAACTAGAAGCCACCACAACACGACCAAATAAAGCAAAACAACCAACCAAAGGAAGGAAGACTATGGCAACCAAGACAGCTTTTCTCAAAAGAAGAAACTCTTTCAGATTGGCAGAGAAGTCCAAACCAGTTTCAGCCTCTTTTCCTCACAGTCTAGTTCATGTTTCAGAAAAATCTTCTCCAGAATCCTTTCCTAGAAAGTCATATCCTCTCAGAGAACCCTTTTTGTTTCCTCTTAACCCTTTTTATGGAACAGAATCCTCACCCTCTACTTCATCCGATGAGTAGAATCTCCCTCCTTTGATGCTGACAAAAAGGGGGAGAATTATGGTACCAGGGGAGCAAGAACCAAAGAATAATGTTTAAAAACTAAAAAATGCTAGGGGAGAGGAATCAAGAACCTAGGTGTAATACCCTGTACTTGATGTGGTGACTAATAAAGCTTATTGGATGCCAATTGAGATTAATTATAATATTTAAAAGTGATGAAAGATGAAAAGAACAGTTGGGATAAAATATTTCGCACGTGAAGAAATAATAATAAAATAATATTATTTTATCAGAGAAGAATTTACAAGATAAAAAGTGATTCGGAAGTGAATTGAGGCATAATAAGGTATTTTAGGTACCAAGGAGACAAAAGGAGACAAGAGAAAATTTTTGCAATAAAATAATATTTTATTAATAAAATAACATTAAAATATTAATATTTTATCAGTGTCAGAATTTTGCATGAAGGAGGAGTATATGGTCAATCTAAGTGGGCAAGAAGAAGAATGAGAAAATTTTGGAGAAAAAATGACGCTAATGGGGCCGCGTGTCTTTATTAAGTAAAGATAGAGCAAGTAAATAAATATTTTAAATATTACGGGGACACCGCGTTGGAGTACAAACTTCATACTTTGTTCGTGCATGTGTAGAAGAAGACAATAGAAGGAATTTGGAGTTAAATGAGTGTTGGGAGGACTAAATTAAAATGGAAATAAACAAAAAGGGCAAAACGGTAATTTTACATGAAGTTTGGTCAAAGCTTCTAAAGGAAGCTTTGACTCTGATTTTGTTTCAGCCCAAAACCATTCTTATCTCCTCCAGCAAGATTTCTTTTCCTCTTTTCCTCCATGCTCCATGCCATTCTTGAAGCTTCCATGCCATTTTCTCTTTATCCACCATGAAATCAAGTTTTCTTCATTTTACTTTCCATGTTTTCTTTTCCTTTCTTCTCCAAACTTCTTGAGCACTAAATTTAGAGCCTTTAACCCTAATTTCCAGCACATCTAAACCCTAGGAGGAGAAGAAAGAAAAAGAGAGAAAGGAAGAAAAAGCTTGGTTTTGGTGATTAAAGTAAGGAACGGTAAGAATTCTTGTTTTTGGCTTGAGTAGTCTTTGAAATTGAGTTAGTGACTTAGAGAAATGTCTCGTGGCAGCAAAGATTGGCTTGATTGGAGAAAAATTGGTAACATGTAATCCAATAAACCCATGGGTACATAAAGGACTCAAAGTGGAAAAGGAAAACGGTAAGCTTAACACTATGTTTTAAAGATTACGGTTAGTTGAATATTGTGAGGAATTACGGTTGTTGAAAGGATCTATTTGCCTAAGCTAGTTGAAAATTATTAAGATTGTATGGCATGTTGTTTGAAAGAAATGAAAAAGGAATATTGTGGATGGAGGATTGAGAAACAAAGTATTGAAAGTTAGATAGATAACGATGCGTGTAAACTAGGAAACAATCGAGTGAAAGTGAGAATGATTGTTGCTGCCATATATGTGGATTATGTGTGGAAATTTAAGATGGATTTGAGTGGAAATTATTTAGAAAGGTTAAAGTAGACACGTGACATCATAATTAAGTTACCGATGATATAATTTAAGGAATTTCGTAAGCAATGGATATAAGAAATGTTAGTAAAAGTTTATTAAGATGTGAGTTAATTGAAGATGGTTTCATGATAGGATGAAAAATATAAATTTGAGTAAGGATTAATTGATTAAAGTGCTGCCCGTATACGTATATAATTAAATATATTGAGTTCGTATTATTGTTAGGAAGTACAAAGATAAGGTTAGAGTACTGTGGTGGCGTGCCGGAGTAAACATTGAGCGACCGACCAGTGAAAATAATCAGAGACACCTCCGATCAAATAGCGATGTAATATCCCGCTATTGTAAGGTGAGTGAACTTGCATTTCAAAATCGTTTTCGGAGACATAATTGTATTGGTATGAAACATTGAATGATTTATTCCAACTTGTCTTTAAAAATGTGTGCCTTGGGAACAAGCCTTTGATAAAATATTTTGATGTTGTGAAAATGTGAAATGTGTAATAGGACAGACTTATGTGCTCATATACTATGTTGTGTAATGATATTGACCCGGCTATGTACGAGTAGGAGTGTGCATAAGTCGATGCTGACCCAGCTATGTGTGAAGGGGAGTGGACATAAACCGATGCTGACGCGACTATGTGAGAGTAAGAGTACGCATAAGCTGATGCTGACCCAACCATGTGCTAGTGGGAATGCATATGAGCTGATGATGATGGGAGGGTGTGTATGGTGATGGATATATATATATATATACATATATAGATATGTGTGTTACAGAAAGTTCATGAGTATGGTATATGGTGTTGCACATGTGAATCTTGCATGTTGAACTTTGGGAATTATTATGCATTTCATGTTGATTTTTTTGTCATTTTGGCAGGATGACTTTTTCTTGAAAGAAAGGAAACTTTTTCATGGTGCTTTGTTTTTCGCTGCAGTGAGATTCATTTTCGCTACAGTGAGAAACTCTCAGATTTGGAGGGGTTATGCTGGTCGGAATCTCACTGCAGCGAGAATGCCTTTCTATTGCAGCGAGGACTCGTCGTTTACTTGACTTGAATTGCATGAATGCTATTAAAGTTTTCACTCTTCAAATCTTTTGTTGAGCATGGACCCTTTTTATCAAGTGATTTACTCATTTGGGTTTTACATGAGGGGTTTTGATAAGAGCTAAACTAAATTGCATTGTTTTCAAAGATGTGTATCATGATTTCTAAACTTCCCTTAACGTTGCTTGTTCCCCTCCTATGTTCACTCATTGAGTTTGAACTCACCTTTTTTTTAAATTCATGTTTTAGGTTTTCTAAGTTAAAGGTGATTGGATCTTAGGACGAGGTGTTCTTCCCTATACATTGCTCAGTAGGTTTAACATGCCACTAAGTGTTATCAATCATGCCCAAAGTCACTCCGCTGATGGTCGAGGTCTAATTATGTGTATATGGATATTTGATGTGAAACATTAAGGTTCATTTGTTATTCTATATATGTATATAATGGTTGATGATGCCATTATGAATGCATGACTGGGCTTTATGAATTGTTTTCAAAAGAATTGTAATTTAGTATTATGAATTTTGGATTCTAAAGAAATATGGATTAATGTGTAAGATAATGTAAGTAGGCTTGCTTGGGCTTGGTGGGCTGAGCCCATTGGGCCCTTGTGCTTGTCATGGCTCGAAAATTGGGCTGTGACACTAGGAAAGGAAAGAAAGCAGAACCAGAGGTGCATGAAATTAGAGAAATAGGAGATAGGAAGCAAAACTAGTCTAGGGGCATTTTCAGAATACTTTTTAATCAACTGTTATTTGTGCCTTGGTGGCACTTAAACACTCAGTTCTAATTTTGTTATTTATGTGGATGTATGTGAAACGTGAATGCTGATATGTTTATGATATTTAACTGTTATAAACTAAAGTCTGCTGATGTTTTGATATGTTGACTGTCATAAACAAAATCTGCTCTAATATGTTGATATGGATTTACATGTTGATAGATGATGTTTATATAATATCTGATGAGAATAAGTTATAGATGAAGCATATAGAATATCAATTGAAGCATGAATAATGTATACAAAATTTGAAATAAATAAGCTGATTGACAGCTGCTTGAACTTTGATGAAAATTTGACAACACTTACTACTAAAAATTTAATGACAAATCTGTTAATACTTACTTGCTAAAAATCACTCTACATTGATGCACATATGTATACTCCAAATGTACAATATCATTTTCTATGTGACAAGAATAAAATTGGCTGAAACAAAATAAGCAAAATATGCATACACTAAGGGGGAGCTTATACTTAGGGGGAGCAATCCTCAATTCCTGCAGAAAACTAAAAAGAATTTAAAATAACACTATGCTGTTAATCAAGGAGTGTTTTGTCATCATCAAAAAAGGGGGAGATTGTTGGCTCCATTAGTTTTTGATAATAATAAAACATTCCCATTTATTTGTGTCTAATTCCTTTACTTGAGTGTGCAGGAAATTTATATATGAAATTAATTTCTTAAATCTTCAAAGAGTATTTTTGAAAGAAAAAGAGAGATAAAATCAACAAGATGTAACTGAATAACAAGGAAGAAGCTTATTGGTGAAACAAAGAAGAACATTGGTTGACCAAATTTCAAATTGGAGAAATGGCGGGGTGAAGAGTTTGAGAAACAGAACCAACTTAGTCAACCAAGTCAGTCGACTAAGTGCCTTTTGCCAGAATCTACAAACTAGAAACAAAATCAACTTAGTCAACCAAGTTAGTCGACTAAGAGCTTTTTGTCTACAATTTGAACTAGAGCACTACAAGACAGATTAACGGCTAGAACTCATCCTCAACTGTTTCTAACGGATATAAACTACCAAACTACCATCAGAGTTGCATCTCCAAGTATAAAAGGGTTTTCCAACAATGAGAAATAAGTTTTTTGAAGCCTTGAATGAGATTTGAGCTTTAGAAAGAAGAAAAACCAGAAAAGCTTCACTACACTTGTCTGCACTTAAATGCCTACTCTTTGTCATTATATTTAGCACTCAATCTTGTACCAATCAGATCAACTTGTGATCATAAGTACTTCCTTTAACTTCTCTTTTTGTATACTTAGAGTGAGGGAGTCACTCTAAGGGGTTGTTCAAACTTGAGAAAGCTTGAATGTTATAGGTTGTGGTTGAGCCTAGGAAAACTACTTTGGGTTTTAGTTGAGCCCGTGAAAAACTAGTGTAAAGGTTTTAGCTGAGCTTACGAAAAGCCATTATAAAAGCTTGGTGAAAGATTGTGAATTTCACTGGATTCTTAGTGAATCGTTGGGAAAATCCTTGGTTAGATAATCAAGGTAGTGGATGTCAGTCTTGGACCGAACCACTCTAAATTGTTGTGCACCTTATACTTTGTTTTTACTTTCTTAAGTTCTGAAAATTAGTTCCACATCTTGTCAAGAGCCAAATTGTGCTATTCACCCCCCTCTAGCACATATCAATGAGACCAACAAAGAAATCAAAAGGCTTATAAATATCTACCTTGAGAATGTTCAAGCAGAGAACTTGAACGATTTTGGACAACATTAACTCCCATTGCATCATATTTCTTTGCCAATGCAGCTACTTGTGCAGCTAAGGCATTAAGTGTGTCAATCTCACACTACCAAAAATAGTAGTTTCCATGATGGAAGAAACTATCACAGAAAGTCCAAACTCTGTCACAAATAGAAATTAGTGACAAAAATTGTGATAGATATTTTTCCACACTATAAGTCACCTTAATGATACTTCTGTCACAAAGTTTTTTCAAATCCATCACTATTTAGTGATGGATTTACGATCACACATTAGTGTAATTTCTGTCACAATATTTTGTCAATTCGGGCAACTACCCGTCCTTCCTTCTGTCATAGATTTAAGAAAATGATCACTAAATATGTCACAATATTTTGTCACAGTGATAAAATATTGTAACTCATTTAGTCACAACATTCTATCATGAAATCTATTTTGTCACAACGTGAAAATATTGTCAATGGTTTCATCACTAGTATTTGTCACAATGTGAGAATATTATCACTGTTTTCTATCACAAATTTCCATCACAGAAGATAATTGTCATTGATTCCGTCATAAAATTTTGTCACTATTTAGACACTATTGTCACTAAATTTGTTACAACTTATGTTTGTGAATTACTTGATTCCATCATTAATAAAAAAATTTGTCACTGATTTTTAAAGATTTCTATCACTAATTAAAAAATCTATCTCTAATCTAATATATTCTGTTATTAATAGAATAATTTGACCAAATAAATTATATATGTCATAAATAATTACATCCATCACAAGAATCAATAAAAGGAACAAAGATGATAAACTTTGTAGGGAGAAAGATGACCAAGAATCAAATTCTATGAATTTAGCATATTATTATTATAATAATGATTTTCAAGGTATATGGCACATGAAAAGTAAGAACTTATTCTATACAAATTAAAGAAGAAATCCAAAGACAATTTGTCATAATATATTTCAATGTTGCAAGGTTATATGTGCTAGGATATCAACTCCCACCCTATTGCATAGACCGGACATACCTGCAAATAAAACAACCATCACAAACAGAGTTTAAATTCAATAAACACTTTTCCTCATTAAAATAAAAGTGTCTCACACAACATGTGGCAAAACAATCTATAAGCAAAAACTATAGAACTCCTTTTCTCCGCACTTAAATACAATAGATCAACCTATAATTTGTCAAGCAGACTCGTATGGATACCAAACATGTAAGCAAAATCAACACTAGAGCTAATGTTTCAAGTAAGCTTGAATTAGAGCTCATAGTCCAAAACTAGTTCATCCAAACTTATAATCTCATAACAAAGACCAATATTTCATCTATGACAAGACTTATTTAACTAAAACAACAGCTAAACCCTAACTTTCGAAGCAAAAGCTTAAATATTTTCAAATCCTTTTAATTGACTGATCAAAATATAATGCTCAACTTGGTTAACTAAGCTATGCTTCTTCAAACAATTCTCAATTACTATTACTAATCAAACAAAGAGAACAATCTAAAGTAACCATCTTTCTCATAACACATAAAAAGGAAAAAAGGCAACAAAGAAATAGATGAAAAAAAAAAGCAATACCTATTTTTAGCCTCTACAAAATGCTCACCATCAATGTGACAGCACAAGTTGACGATATTGAAATACTCTAAACAAAGAGGGCATGGAAATTCCTCTTTTATATCATCTTTTCCATCTATTTCTTGAAACCCCATGAAGATATCTGCATTTTCAACCCATTTCCAAACATTAAATGAAATTTTATATAAAAAATTCTTCCCAAAAATCTAATTTTTTTAATCAATAAAGTCAAGTTACTTCCTTTCCCTTCATTTTCCAGCACACAAACAACCTTAAAAAAAGGTAAAAAAAGATGGAATTTTTAAGCATACCAGATCATGATTGAAAAGCTTATTGATATCTCTTAGAAGTGTTGTTAAAATTTGACGTAAGTGCATGTTATCACAAACAAGTAATATAGTAAAGAAGTAGAGTATTGTTCTCATAGAGATTTGTTCCTAAATATTTACTAAGTACTAAAATTTATGACAAAAGTGATCTTATTTAAGTCACTAAAATTTTCAAAAAATTAATTAAAACAAAACTAAAACAAGCACTAAATTAGTTAATAGAAATTAAAATTACTTGGATAAGACAATAGACTAAAACCTAGGATTTTGGGTTCATTTAACACTTCATCTAACACAAGCTTCTCCTATTATTTGCATTCATGGATGGTTTTAATAACCTAGAATCCAAAGCTATGTACAAGTCTCTATCGAGATGCTTACACATATACCTAATGAAATGCCCCATACTTTGAAACAGTGATTAATAAAGTTGATCGGATGCAAATTGAGGTCACTTAAAATGTTTAAAAGTAATAAAAGATGAAAGAAATAATTTATGATAAAATATTTCGCACGCGAGTAAATAATAATAAAATAATAATATTTTATTAGAGGAAAATTTGAGAGATAAAAGGGTGATTCGGAGGTCAATTGAGGTATAATAAGGAACTTTGGCAACCGAGGAGACAAGATAAAATTTTTAGAATAGAATAATATTTTATTAATAAAATAATATTAAAATAATAATATTTAGCAGGATGTTGAAATCAGTCATGAAGAAGAATCATATGGTTGATCCAAGTGGGGGAAAAGATGTCAAGCTTGACTCTACAAAATACTTGTCATGACATACATGTGGTAGATAACATGTTTGCATGCTAGGAGAGTCTTGAAAAAATCGACAAAAGTCAGTATTGTACCTAGAGGTACAACAAAGTTGATTTAAGCCTCAAACTAGATCAAATAGAGAATTTAAAATGAAATTAAGAATATTAAAGTCCCAAAATGGTTTACTATGGTGATTTGGAGTTTGAGGATCAACTTGGAGTCAAATCAGAATTTTCACTATCTAGGGGTAAAATGGTAATGTTACCACTTGAGGATAAAATTGGAATATTGAAAGAAGTTTTTGATCAAGATTGATCACATTTGACTCATTGGAGTATAATTTGAGGTTGATAAATGAAAAAAAATTGTAATCCCGGTATTTTCGGAGCATATGGGTAAAATGGTAATTTTGCCACCTCAGGGGTAAAATTGTAATTTTATGCACCCGACACTTGTCCGGCACATGGATTTTATCCAATATTATTATGAATAATTGAAGGAATTTAAGTGGTGGAGAGAGAAAGCTTAATAGTTAAGAAATTAAAAACGGGCCAATGACATGATGCCACGTGTCATGCCTTTATTAATTTATTATTTTTCCTTTTTAAAAGGCACAAAAATCAGCCCATCTTCCACCCCATGGTCGGCCAAACCAGCAAGAAGAGAGAAAAAAAACAAAAACCAAACCCTAGAGAGAGAAAATCAAAGAAAAAGTGTGAATTTCCAAGAAAATTAAGTGAAAAAGGTAAGATTTTTTTCTATTAAGCTTGAATTTTCTTATTCCCAAGCATTTCTCTTTATTTTCCATGATTAAATTGTATGTTTTCATGGCTGGTCATATGGGTCTAGAGAGAGAAAATTGTTGGATTGATTTGATTTTGATATATGTTGGTGTTTAGTGTTAGTTTAGGATGTTAGTAAACAAAATATGTAGAAAAAATTCATTTTCCCATTACCTAGCCTTAGCTGAATTTTCCAGTCAATGGTGAGGAAGAATGTGATGTTATTTTAGGTTATTGGATTATGAAATCATGGTTTTTGATATGGAAATTAATGAATTATGGAAAGAAAATCAAGTAGGAAAAATTATGACAATGATGCACCATTTTGGCCGAATTTTTCCAAGAAGGAATATGAATGTGGCTTTGCTGATTTTTGGGTTATTTGGCTGGACATTGGTGATTTGAAGCATTAGAAAAGGAAATAGGATCAATTGGAGTTAAATTGGATGCGTATTTCAATTTATCGGGTAAAAGACCGAAATAGGTCAATACGGTGTTTAGGCAAAATTTAGACTTTTTGCATTCCATATCATGCATTAGTAGTCTAAATTAGTTTAATTTCAATTTAGTACTAATGTGGTGAATTTCTCGATTTTGTACTATGTCAAGGTGGTGAGTCCTCCGATAAAGGCAAGGGAATTGCATCCGAAGACCAGTAGTCTGAGTATTTTGAAAATCCCCACTCTAGACATTGTGAGTAACCTTACCATCATTTTTATTATCTAAAGTATGTTTTTAATTGATTTTGGTGAAATTTTATGAAAAGGAGTTTAAATGGTAAATCTTTGTGTTTTACAAACAAAATGTATTTACATGAAAGGATTTTATAAATTGTCTTGAAATCGAATAATGATTTTGAAAAATAGAGTAATTGGAGACCACTTGTTACATTGTAAATTTATTATTTGAAATCGAATGGCTTACGATAATATTTGCATGAATGGCTGAATTGATATTTGTGTTGAAATGTATGAAATATGTATTTAGCCTTGAAAGGCTGTGAATTACAATAATTACCATATCATGTTATTAAATTTTATTGTATGGTGGGTTTAGCTTGCCACAGTAGGCGGATTCTGTGGACCAGCCTATTAGAGGGGCACGGAATTCGGATATATATATATATGTACATCGGTCGGAGAGGCGCATAAGGTATCTCCTGAGGTATGGATAGAGTTCACGTCACGTCGAACCACCTCGTGATGATGAACTCCGCTAATGCCAAGGAATGGCTGTGTTTTTCAAATTAAAAATATGTTTTACGAGTATACAAAATTTTAACAGCCTTGGCAGGCTCGAGTGTACGCCTCTAATCAAGGTGTCATCGAGTATATTTGATGGCATGAGCCAACTGTTTATGAAAGTCATAAGCCCTAATGAGAAATTAAATGAAATACAACCGTTTGCATGGGTTGGGATGAATTTTCAAATTGTGAAATACTTAAAATGATGGGATATTTTAATTTTCTCCTTTTACTCGGCTTTAGCTGATTTAAATGGTGTTTGTTTACTCACTAGGATTTTATAATCTCACCACCCTCTTTTTCACCCATTTCAGGATCAGAGTAGTCTGTAGATAGTTTGTTCCATCGAGGATTTCCATTGGATTACGTCTTCCAAACTATAGGTTCACAACTTCTTTACTTCTAGTTATTGTGGGCCCACTTGATATTGTAAATTTAATAGTTTATTGTGCTACAGTATGAATGAATTTATTTTGTTTTTATGTTACAAAAAGTATTTACGCATAACTCTAAAATGTCTGTTTATAAGAGAATAAAATATTTTATTTAATATTTCGTTTTATCTTCTTATTATATTTAAATAATTATAATTTCATTTTGAATAAAAGTTTTAAATGCCTAAACTTATTTTTAATTGTGAATTATGCGATTGGTACTTGTTTACTACATTTTTAACTAGTTTCAAAATTTTCAGTGAAAAATGACCAAAATACCCCTGTGAGACAAAAATTTTTATTTTATCAGTTTTAAGTTGGAAATAGCTCAAAATCCTTTAGAACATAAAATTTGGCAATGGTTACTCACCGGAGGAAATGAGAAACTGATATAAGCCTTGTGGGGTTCCAGTTGGCATTTTGAGAGATGAGTGCCCATTGAGGCACCGCGGCGGTTGTCACTGGCTCGAGGGGAGTTCCGGGTCGTGACACCTAACTTGATGGAGTCACTATATGTCTATAGGAATTAATTAAATAAGGTTCATTAAGCTAGTGTTCTAATTTGGCTATGCATGGCAATTGGCGTATGTCTACTCGAATCACGAATTAGATCACCTAAGTGACGTGAACATACACTATTAAAACCTTAGTCCAATCTAAAATCTCTCTGTCGAGTCTCAATTAGATTCACAAATTAGTTAACTATTGGCCATAAATCGAAAGCATTAAGAACATATTTGAATAAGCAAAACTATACCTATTCATAATAAATAAGAAAGAAACTAACATTCAGACTACATGTTGAAATCCACCAAATCTTAGAAAATAGTTTAGCTTATAATATCTAATAAAAACAGTATCCAAAGAAATTTAGCCATAAATCCAAGTCAAAAAAAAAAGAGAAACACAAAAATAAAGAAAGAAACTAATTGTTAAGGCTTTGCAATCTTAATTCTCTCTCAAATTCTTTTGTTTTCTTGCTTTGTTCTTGGCTCATTTTCTCCAAAATAGTTGTTTGCTACCTCCTCTCTAAAACCTCTAAAAAAGATCCCTTAAATAGGCTCTAAATAACCTAATTTCCAAAATTTCGTCAAATTTTTATTTTTAGAAAATCATCAGTCACTGTGGCCTTAATTTCTTGACGCTGCAACGCTACCCCTTTCGCTACAGTTGTGCCGCGACACTCTAGCCTCCAAAACTTGTGTGGTACCCTTTCTTTCACAAACACTACAACCTTGCTCTCCTCAGTCCTACGGCCTTGGCTTCCTTAACGCTGTAGTCTTGAGTAACTCAAGGCAGCGGCCTTCCTCCACATGCTACCTTTTGAAAAACTACAACAGTCTAGTATCTTCCAACATGATTTTCACCTCGATAGGATCTGAACTAGGTGAAGTGGTAAGCATAAAATTTTATCCCTATCTGTTAACTTTCCAATGGCTTAAGAATCATATCAATTGGACTTTTGGAGTGAAGGATATGCTCCAAATACTACAACATGTTCAGTCCATGCATACTACTATAATGTTTTGAATTAAACAAATATTTTTACCTTGATCCGATCAGAACTGGACAAAGTAAAAAACATAAACATTGTAGCGCTTCCTCTTAGAATTCTGGTGGTTCAAGAAACACCTTATCTGGACTTTTGTAGAGAGAGATATGGTTAAATTACCGCAACATATGCGAATAAAGCCATCATCATACTTGAATGGATTTTCATCAAATTTCCTACAAAAGCAATAAGAGAAACCAACAATAACTACTCTTTAAGTAATTTAAAACAAAATAACATAAAATTAAACTAAAATAACTTAAATTAACTATTCAACATGTAATCAAACTTAAACTAGAAAAACACCTAAAACGCGAAAATCAGAATCTAAAATCTCAAAGATCTAGCTACTTAATCTCCCAAAATGTGTCAAAACAACTCTATATAATAGAGTTTTCAAGAAGCTGAAGAAAGATGAGAACTCCATGAATTAGCATCCATTTCTAAATTACCCTGTTTTAATAATTTCTCATCCTAAAAAAAAACGTAGTTTTGGGGGTCAAAACTCAAATCCTTTTAAGCTCTGATCTTGGATTTGTGAAGCAAATTAAATTTTTTAAAAAAATCCAAGAAATTACAAAAGGAAAGACAATGCTAGCTAAGTATTTGGGGTTTGATGAGATGGAAAGATAGAGAAAAGAGTTGGTTCTTTTTTTTTTTTTGGTTCTTCTTTGGAGGTGACATTTCATGATAAAAGAAAAGAGAGAAAAAAAGGGAGTTTGCTAGTGGGAAATAGAGGTTGTGGTGGTTTAACGGTGGCAGTTACAGTTGGGGAGAGAACAATAGAGGTTAGGGTTTTTGGGTTAGGTTTCCAGAAAGAAAGGTGTTGTGGGTAGAGAGAGAAAAGCTTGAGAAAAATTATGGAAGAGAAAGAGGAAATAAGGTTTAAATACTAGGGTTTGGGAGGTCTCAAAACGACAGTGTTTGTGACAGATGAAAGTATATAAGTTTTTGTTTAACTATATAAATAAAATTGAAAATAACCTGTGTGAGAGATTTTCAATGACAGATTTATGATGACCAATTTTATTTTTAATTTAGCAAGGCACCTATTTTTCCCTTTAAATTATGTCACAAATTCATTACTATTTTTGTCGCAAAAATATAATATTAAATTGAACTAATCCTTGTGATAGATTATCCTATCACATTAATTTGTAACTATACTTAAATTGGTCATGTGTTATTCACTCGGGCTACCCAAATTAAACTTCTATCACAATTCTGTCACTAATTTTGTCACTAAACAAGGAATCCTAATATTTTAACAGTTTCTATTGTAAGATTTTGTCACTAATTTTGGCATCAACAAAAAATTTTCCTGCCCAGATTAATTGTAACGGATTTAGTGACAAAATTATAATACCATCACAATTCTGTCACAAATCCATCACTAAATTTGTCACAAAGTCTTAGAAACAAATTATAATTAATTCTTTCACAAAACTGTCTCAATTCTATCACTATAAGTCATTATCTATGACAAAAAATAGTGACAAAAAATTTTCCCACCATAGTTGCCAAGATTTATAATAGTGTCATATATACCAATAGCTCTTCTAGGACCAGATTTTTCTTATGGCCATTGGTAATTATTAGATGCCATTTCTTCCAACAAATTGTAAGCCTCATAAGCTCATTAATGCCCCACCAGTTGCAACATCAATTGCAGCTCTTATTGAACTCATCAACCCATTGTAGAATGTTTGAACTTGCAACCATTTTGGAAGCCCATGGTGCAGACATCTTCTAAGTAAATCCTTAAATCTCTTAAGCTTCATACAAGGATTCACCATCAAATTGTGTAAAAGTAATTATATCATTCCTCATCTTTGCAATATTAGCTGGTGGAAAGAATTTAGCCAAAAATTCTTAAGCCAAGTCATCCCACGTGGTGATAAAGCCCCCTGAAAGTGACCTTTGCCAAATCTTTACCTTATCCCTTAATGAAAATGGAAAAGTCTCAATTTGATAGCATCATCAGTTACCCCATTGTACATGAGAATGTTATAAATTTCTAGGAAATTCACTAGATGAGAGTTAGGATCATCACTGGGTAATCCACCAAATTGAACTGAAGACAAAATCATCTAAATGTAAGCAAGCTTGATTTTAAAATTGTTCGTCTTAATGAAAGGTCTTCTGATGCTTTGGTGCAAGCCTTGTAAGAGAAGAACAACATAATCTCGCAAGGACTTGTTATCTTTAGGAATCTAATTAACCGCATTATTGCCATTATTAACATTGCTATTATCTTCAACCATTATTTAATTTGGAGTTGTAACTTGCAAATTTTTCCTTTCAAAGTTTTCTAAAAGTTCTTTCTATCTCTGGATCGAAAGGAAAAATATTCGAGTTTCTTTTCCTTTGCATGCAACAAACAAAGATACCTGAAAACATGAAAAATAAAGTTTGAAGTAAAACTAACTTTACTTCGTATTAATATTACAAAAAATTCTAGAAACCAATTCCCTAGCAATGACGCCAAAAACTTGTTGTCTAATTTTCTACCGACGTAAGTATACATATCGAACAGATAATGTAATGGCAAGTAGAGTGTCGATCCCACAAAGAATTCATTTAAAATTTTGTTAAGTACTAAAATTATAACAATTTAGTCTTCTCAAATAGTCAAAATCAAATAATTAATTAAACTAAAAATTAAATAAAACTAAATCACAATAAATTAAACTAAGAATCACAGCAATAATAAATAGAGACAAATAAGTTTAAATAAGCCTAAGATTATAATATCCCACACACTTCATCCAAATCTTACCTCTCTCTCTTAACTTATTTAAATTGGTTGAATTGCTAGCCTAAAATCCTCAATTATTTATAAGGCTCTTCCGAGGTTCTTATAAAAATATCTATTTTAACCAAAACACTATATTCCAATGTGAATTGAAATTAAAATAGACTCATTAAATTCAAGCTCTAATCTTGACTACATACAGCATATAGGTATATTTCTATCCTATACATAAATCAATTTATTCATCCAAGCATATAAATATGATCATATGCTATTCCAATCTTAGCCTACGCTAAACTCCCTTTTCCAAGTTATGTTTAAGTTTCCAAATCAATTTAATTGGTAGCTAATAAACTAAAAGCATTAAGAACAAATTGAAATAAACAATCCAATTCCATTAAAAATAAATTAGAAAGAGATTAAAAAAATTAAACTGCATATGAGTTCAAATCCAATCCTAGAGAAAAGAAATTAACTACTCATAATTGCAATAATAAATAAAAACATCTAAAGCTTTTTTTCATCAAAAGTTATGAGAATAAAAAAAACATAACAAAGAAGAAACCAAAGATCGCCAGCATTGATCTTCAATCTTCCACTTTCATGCTTTCTTCTCAAATCTCTTGATGTGTGTCCAGCTTTTCTTAAAACTCTATTTAAATATTACTATCTTAACCTAACCTAATTATCTTCTCATAAGGGCTTAAAAAAAGTGTTAAAACCCATTAAACCATCCACCAACCCATAACCTTTTTTCCATTTGGACTAACATTTTTAGAGTTGAGCTTTCGATGTCACGGCATTAACCTTCAATGCTGTGGTGATGGCCTAGTTCAAGTCTTCATGCATAGTCTATTACACTCTATCAATTCCAATGAAATTTTCTCTAACTTCAAAGCAAAACTGGGCAAAGTGGTCTGCATGAAAGTTGTAGCCCTATCTCTTAGCTTTCCATTGGCTTAGGAATCTCATCATTTTGACATCTAGAGTGGAAGTTATGCTTGAAATACTACAACATGTATGAATAAATCTTTAGTCCTTTAGACACTTTTCTTTACCAAATTGAAGCCTTATTCCATAGAATCCTACAAAAACATTAAAACTAATAAGTAATAACTAAAATAAAGCAAATAAACATAGAAATAGCATAAAATAAAATAACTCACTAAAAATAAACTAATTAGAAAAGTCACCAAAAGTAACTTAATTCTAGCCTAAACTCAAGAACTATGCTAGCTTTTAAGAATAAAATGACACCAAACAACTCTATGAAATATAATTATCAGCTTCTTCTATGGTTGTTACCTTAGGTCTTTAAGACTTAGGTAAACAATGAAGGACTTTCTTCACCAATTGTTCATTTGGAAGCTCTCTCCCTAAAGCTTTCAGTCTTTCTATAGTCTTAATAACATACATTTCTTTTATAGTATTTCCATCTTTCATTTTGAAAAGTTCATAATTAATAGTCAAGATATTGACCTTCGACTTTTCACTTGACTTGTGCTTTTATAGCAATTTTCTAATGTGTCCCAAATTTCTTTTGCTCAAGTGCACATTGCTACCCTATTAAACTCATTCTCACTAAGAGCACATAAGATAATTGTAACAGCTTTTTGATTTAGTAAAATCAACTTTTTGTCTTCGTCATCCCATCCAGCTCTTATTTTTATAACTCTTTTATCATCCACAAACTTACTAGGAACATGAGGTCCTTCAACAATATTACCGCATAAATCTAAATCCATAGATTGAATGAAATTTTCAAACTTGATCTTTCAAAATGGATAGTTCTCACCTTTAAATAGGGCTGATCTCATCATGGATTAGCTTTTCTTGATAAAACCTGAAGATGCTATCTTTGATGCGATAAGCTTAGCCTTAGGATCTCTCAAAGGTTGTTAAACTTGCAAACTTGAGAACCTACTTTGATACCATTTGTTAGATGAAATGGGCTCAAAGCAAAGTAACTAAAATGGGGAGTGAATTAGTTTTCAAGTGAAAATTCACTCTTTAGAGAAGAGTAGTGAGAATATTTTAAAAGATTGTAGTGAAAACGAAAACAGAGTATGAGCTGAAAGTATCATTGAAGATCCTTCAGATGGTGTTAAAACTAGAAAAGTACTAAGGGAAGCTTGAGAATATGTAGCATTTATATCACAAGTAAAACCTAAAAAGTTTAATGAAGCTGAAAATGAAGAGAGTTGGTGATGCGTTTATCTATGGATGACATGCTCAAAATATGCAACGGAAAGAAAATTAAAACTTTAGAACTAAACAACCAAAACAGCCTCCACCCATGAATCACCTTGGTGATATTTAACACATAAAAGAACAAAATTAATTATTTTTCAGAAAGATACCTTGCCAAGTAATTTGGTGATCATAATGGCACTTCCCAAAGCAATCCCGTGAGCACCACAAGGAGCAAAAACCATTGCCAATCAAGTGTTTGGCCTCTAATAGTAGTACACATAGTTGCACACAAATCTTCAACAAAGTAAGGAGTTTTTAACTATACTAAGTGATAGCAAAGAGAACAACAATTGCCTTTTTTCTTCTTTTTAACAATCCTAGTCGAACCTCTCTTGGAAATTACTTCGAAAGCAATTTTCTCTTTCACACAAAAGGAGTGGTGGAAAAGAGAGAAAACATTTTTGTTTTTACAAAAACTATGTTTTTTTCAATTGTGAAAAACTCTCATGAGGAAAATAGTTAAAAGGTGACTTATATAGTTAGGTTAAAATAACTTCAATTTTGCAATTAACCCTTAATAATATAATACATTATCATATTGGGCCCATTAATTAATTAAACTCTTTTAATTAAATCCTTGGAAATTAAAATCAAAATTAATTTTCTTTATATTTTGCAATCAAGGCCCTATAATTATAACTATTTATAATTATGCCTAAAACTTAATTAAACTTTTTTAATTAAGTTTATAAAAGTTAATTACCTAGCATGTGATTTAAGTCCAACTTAAATCATCACTCTCCCAATTTAATTCAAATGCAATCATTGTGTGTGACCATTAGGTTTTTAACATGTTGGCAATGGAATTGATTAATGACTTAATTGATTAATATAAATTTTAATCAATTAATTTATAATCAATTCTATAGAGCAAGATTGCCATCTAGCAATACATCATGGCCACTTAATTGTTAGAAGAGTCAAAGGGTTCTTTGACAGCCTTTTAATGTACAGTTTATCAGTATAATTCATTCTCTCATCATATTTCTTAGAGATGACAAGAACTTGGTGCAATGTCTACTCTTATTGACCTCTATATTTATTCTTGTAGTTTTAACATTAGTTTTATAGAGACTTATGAAACCTTTTCATAATCTCCATGTTGCCTTGGCCAAGGACTTCAATTAGCTAATCTTAACCAAGAACTAATAGGCTATTTCCTCTAAAACACTTGAGGTGATGATTCCTATCTTGACCACTCATTTGCCTTTACATGCTTCATACTATACCAAAAAGCATCATGTTTTAGCTTCCTTAGTTTGGCACTTGTAGAAATGAAATTAAGGCATAACACTCCACATATAAGACAAACTCGTGTCTTAAGTCTAAGGAGTATTTACATGATTGACACATGAGAAGTGTTGCATAGTCATTGAAGTGCATTACCAAATGTACTTCTCATGGCGGGTCATGTTCAGTGAACTTGCTCTCCTAGGCAAGCACTTATATTCTAGTTCCAAGTATCTCTATACTTCAATCTATGAGATCAATTGCTTACTTCCAAAGTAAGGAACATAGAATATATCAGTCTCTAAGCATCATTGATGATTAGTCCCAATGATACATTGACCAGGAGCATTTTAAGATTACGCTTTGATGTATAAATATCTCATAACTGTAACCTATTACAATTCCTTTGAAAGGCATATTAATCTCATGGAATTCATCCAATTAGACTTATAACTCATTATAATTGATGTCTTATTAATGAAGGAAAACCTCTAATCATTCAACATGAATGATATTGTTGCATGATTGTAATCAAGCCTTAACCAATCCCAATTGGCTACACGGCTCATCCTAACATCTCCCACTAGCACAAAGCCAATTACTACCTCATCGTATATGGATTCAATCCACTTAGCAATCATGTCTCCATGTAGACTCACTGATGCCCTTCAATGTGGTTAATCGCGTTCATCTATCTTCATGATGTCCATGCATCACATCACGTCATATTACTATATATAGATCCAATGAGACCCAAATTCTACTAGTATGGCTCCATTATTACATTAACAATGTTTAGAACCCTTTATTAGTTCCATGGACTAACGATCTATATATTTTCCTATTAGAGCCCTTTTTAATAAGATGTATATGACTTTAATTATATACATGTACATAATCCTCTTTCTTTCTTTGGAACATTCCAACTAAACTAGGTTGTATGTATTGTATGCATTTTTCACTTTTCATTATGCCATCTTCCCCTTTTTAAATTTAGGCACTTTCTTTGTATACACATTGCATCTCATGTAATTGTATAACCAAATAATTGTATTCACTTCTATTAACCTCCTCATGTGTATGAGATAAGTACATTTGTACATTCTATTAAATCCAACCTTTTGGATCCCATTTAATAGAACAAAGTGTATAACTCATACTAAAAGCATATTTAGTAGATTCATCTCATAAGAATAATACATCTCTGATGTATCCTTCTCAATCCATGAAGTTCTCATACATATGATTATGCATCTCTATGCAAACTCTTAAGAGTTAGATTCCAATATAACCATGTAATACTAAAGAAACTCCTTTCTTAGTGTCATCATGCTCCCACTAAATCCAAGATCCTTTGTGAGAGTAATATTCAAACTTTTTTAAATATTTCATGATGTTACACATATATATACATCTCAACGTATGCATGGAATCATATTGGTTTGGAATATCATAATGGGCTTATATGTTGGAGAGATATGGACTAAATCATATCGCAGTATGAAGTTGCTTTCTTTCCTGAACATTCATCTCTATGTTTTGTTCTTAAGAAAGTTCCATTTTATATGAATCAATATTCAGCCTTTTGATCAATTGAAAATATTCATAATTCATCAAATATCATTGCAAGGATAAACATGAACCATGGATAATTAAATATGGGCATAATTATTCCAAATAATAATCCAAACTTGAAACATATAAGCTTTTACATCCAAATACTAAAGACAAATGTTTCACCAGCCATTCCCATGGCAATAACATAATTAATGTTTCAAAAACATCCTAATAAATTATCCAACATGTCGAGGTAAACAGAGGTGTAACCATCTAATGTAGTATTTAATGCTTTAGTTAGTCCATCCGTGTGGTCACCTCCTCGACCAAGATCTCACTCAATTTTATCTTTGATCCCTGCAATATGTCAAACATATAAGAACCAACTTTGAGGTATCATATACCTTTAATATATAAAGTAGAATTATTTAACCAATGGTACCTAAATCAGAAACTTCAATAAGCTTTTTTTTCTTGCTCACAATAGCTAGGTACTCCTTACAGTTCCTCCTCCAATGCCCAAGTTTGCCACAATGATGGAAAATATCCTTCTCTTTGTTGTTTTGACACCTCCCTTCGACTTTAGTGGCTTCTCATTTTGGGATTTTACCTTCTTTGCCTTTTGGGCTTTCTTCCTTCGTTGCTTCATATGAGCCTTTGATGAAGAAACAAGAAGCAATGATCCTTTATCTTTCTTAATGGACCTCTCTACAGTGTCCAACATATTTAGAAGTTCGGGAAGAGTGGCTTCCAATCGATTCATATGGAAGTTCAACACGAACTGACTGAAACTATCAGGAAAAGATTATAAAATTAAGTCTATACTTAGCTCATGTTCCATCACTAGTCCTAATTGTTTGAGTCTCTCAATGAATACAATCATCTTCAGCACATGGGATCTAAAAAAACTACTTTTTGCCATCTTGCATTGAAATAGTTCCTTAGAGATCTCATATCTCTTAGTGCACCCATCTTTATCGCACAATTCTTTAAGGTGAAGAATCATGGATTGGGCATCCATGTGCTCATGCTGCTTTTGGAACTCAGGGATCATACTAGCTAGCATCATGCATGCTACTTGCTCATCGTCATCTTTTTTACATTGAGCATTAGCATCATCAGTAGGGACTGGCGGAATAGAAGTGTTAAGGACATAAGATTTCTTCTCTTATTTCAAGACAATCTTGAGGTTCTGAAACCAATTGAGGAAGTTTTGGTCAATGAGTTTATTTACATCCAAGATGCTCCGCAATGACAAATTATTAGCCATGCATATAAATTATACCTAAATAGATAATATAAAGCAATAAGTAAATATCATGCATAAACTATTTAGAACAAGGTTTTAAAATTTTAAATAGTTCTCCCACTATTTTCTACAAGATGATAACCCTCTATATCACTTCGAGAGATCTCTACTAGGATTCTTTTAGTGGGCTAGGATCCCATCCATCTAGTCATGATATTGAGTGTGCCCAACAAATCATGATAGGTGGATTAGGTTAGTAACTGAGCTTACCAATTGTATCTTTATACAACTCCTACATCAACTAGGAGACAACACATTGCCTAAACATATCTATATGTTTCGCCTATCCTTTGCCTCTAGTTTCCATAATAATCAAGTTTCCAAGCATCCGAATTTTATAAAACTAGTTGAGTAAGACCCACAAATAGCTCAAACATACTTGTGTAAAAGTGTGACCTTGAGTGTGCTCAACAAGTCTCCGATTAAAAGAGTAGCTAGGTTATCTTGCTATATGTTGGAAGGCAACTTGGTCATGCATGGCATGTGACTCAATATATAATGAAGGATTTTGTCTTCGATTTTATTAAGGTCTTATCATTGCATGCATAGCATTTATTAAATCGCAAAAAATAAATCTATCACATGCATACTACTTTGCATTACGTAGCATTTATTAAATTACATAAAATGAATCTATCACAAGCAAACTACTTTGGATGATTATGGACCTTAACTATATTAATTTCCTTCCGCCATCAAAGGAAACTAGCTTGGTCAAACCTAGAGGATTACATATAAAAATCTTCAAAATCGGCTTGTAATCTCCTTGTCCTCCTTGGTGCCATGGATCTACATCGTTAATTTTTTCAAAATTCAATTACTAATCTATCCTAATTCTAATTACATTTGAATGCAAAAACCTCGAGTTACATTTGAGGGGAGTAAGATAAAGAAAGAATTTTACCAACCGAGATAAAAAGATAAGACATGGCACACAGGCCCTATTCCAAAAAATACTAGGAATATACATTCAACCATAGCATAATCATATTGGATCTAAGTCCATAATCATCCACATATATTCATCAATATGAATAAAATTTAAAGACATGTCTCATTCAAATTGTTAGTCATATGAGGTATTTAAGATTAGCAATTTTCAACATTTGAATTTTGCCAATTTCAAATTTTCAGGTAACCATTTGATTTTATATGTATGGAAACCTCTTTCATATATGGTAAGTATTAGTAATCAAAATTAGTAATTTATCCATTCCTAATCTTCTTAGGATTGGAAATAAATTTTTATTACAAATTACAAATTAAAACAATTTTAATTTGTGCTCCTAAACATTTTACACAACCCATTATTAATCTCATTTAATTAAAGATTGAATGTCTATTATTACCTAATCTTATTAGAAAATATCTTAGACAATTTAATCTTTAAATTTAATGTGAAATAAGAATTATCTTCTTGTAAGAAGTCAATTCAAAACAAAATTTGTCCATAAATATTTAGACGCCCATTACTATTAGGAATCTAATTCCTAAATTAATATTGTCTTAAATTATTTAAATTTTGACAACCTTAAATTAAGGAATCACATTCCATAATTTATTAAATAAATTATCAATATTTGTGGAGCATATTCCATAAATATTTAATCGGCTAATGAAGATATTTTAACTTCCATAATTTTAGAAATCACATTTCTTTATTTGTAGATGTTAATGCATCATCTTTGACATCCTCAATTTTAGGAATCATAGTCCTTAAATTGAATGTTTCAAAAAAGCAACATAATTATGTAACTAATTCCATAAATTATCCTTAGCCAATTCACTAACATAACCTAGACAGTGTCTTGCTACAAACAGTAGTAGATATGTCCTACTTATGTGGCATTATGGTGGTGTATCTTTAGTAATTTAATTCCCATAAAATTTATCCTGATTATCCTGATTGCTAACTCATGGACATATTCCAAAATAAACTTTCAGGATTTTAGGAGGTGATTTGGCCATTCAAAAAATTCAAAAATTGTGATCTTTATTTGTAGGTGGCAGAATCAGTTTTCGAGACCTTTTGAAATTCTTTGTTACTAAACCTTAGGAATTTAATTCCTAATAAAATTTATCCTAATAGATACTCATGGAACTATCGCATAATATTTTTTCAAGATTTTAGGAGACATTTTTGGCTGTCAAAAAAATTCAAAACCATGACCTTTATCTGATGAGGCAATTTCGCTTTTGTTTTTCTTTTAAAGCTATTTGGTTGCATAAAATCAGAAATTTAACTCCCAATTAAATTTTTATTGATAGAAAACTTATGAAACAATTCCATAGTAATTTTCCAGGATTTTAGGAAACATTTTTTAATATCAAAAAAATTCAAAACCGTGGCTTGCTGCTGCGGAGGCAGTAATGGTTTTTACTCCATTAACTCAGTTTTATGAAGGCTTAATTCTAGGGATTTAAATCCTTAAAATTTTTGACAACAATTTGGATAATTTATGGAACATTTCCATCAAAAAATCCTTGGCCAATTGGTGCAACTAATTGCACAAATTTAGGCCTTTCTTGGTTGCCAAGCCAAACAAAACCATGATTGTCACAACTACAAATAGTTGTTGTTTCAACCTCGTTTTGGTAGTTTTACCTCCACCATTAGCCACACATAATCACCCATCTTCGAACAGTTCTAATGTATATTGATCTCTTAATTTTCTTGTATTTTATGAAGCACTCAAACGTCATTTTTATGGCTGAAAATGAACCAATACCATGGCTAGATAGAATCGGATTCTGCCATTTAAATCACACCATAATGTTTTGAGATCCAATCTTTATTTGCTAAATTAATTTGTGCATCTCAAGCATTTTTTAGTCCACAATATTTTGACATTAAAATGAGATTGATATTATGACAAATAAATTTTAAAATTTACAATTAAAATCTATCTTGAAGTCAAAATAAATATAACAAATTATAAAACTTTAAAACTTACTACTCTATGTAGAACAAAACCAGAACACCTAATATTCCTTTCCAGCAAGGCATTAACAACAATAGACATAAAAATATGTTAAAATCAAACCAAGGAGAGCTCTAATACCACTGATGTGTTTGGCTATTGTGAGAACCCAACCTCTATAGGCTTGTAACCAAGCATAGATGTAACAATACGAGCCAAGGGTAGTTTCGTCATTTTCTCTAATAAGCTCCCAAAGTAAGTTTTAAACAATATTATGGCCTAAGTAGGCCTAAGGTATAAATGGATGGTGAAATTAGGGGTAAAATGGAAAGAAAACCAAAATTTTAACAATTTTCACGGTAGGGGCACAATGGTCATTTTTCACCTCGGGTTAAAATTTTAAGTTTTTATAAACCCGAACATGTCTAGAGCATTATGGATATTGTCTCAGTGTTAAAAGAGCAAAAAGATTGCATAAAAGATTGGAGGAGAATAAGTAAATTGGTGGAGGGGCAAATTGGTAATTTTAAGGGAATGGATAAAATTGGCCTATAAATATCTTGAAATTCTAGCAGCTTCTTGAAATTTCCAACAGCTATCTTCTTCTTCCCTTCTCCTCTCTCACGTTTCTTCAATTCTTCCATGGGAGTTTTCTTCAAGCTTCCATAACTTTTTCTCTCTAGCTCCAATTTTCATGCTTTTGGTGTACTCTTCCATAAACCCTTATGCTCTTTCATCCTCTCACTTTAAAATCCTTCAAAAATCTGGTTTTCATACTTTCTCTCACTAGTTGGACATTTTAGAGAGAGAAAAAAAGAATTACACCATTTATTTGGAAGCTATTGGGAGAAGATTTGACTACAAAGGAGCCCTAGGGTAAGTGATTGACTAAGCTCAATTTTTAGCTACAGAAAATGGCTAGTAATTGAGATTTATGAGCTGTTTTGTTGTTGACTATGTTCATCACTTTTTAGTGATTAAGATAGTGAACATAGATAGCCATTTAATGTGGCAATTGGAAGCTAGTTAAGAGATAGCTTTTAAGGTTCATAGTGTGTAAATTAACCTATTACTTATGCTAATGTGATCCTAGGTTCTAAGGAAGCCCCATCATCTCATTTGGACAATTAGGGGAATTGGAGTCATCTAAAGGCTCTATAATCAATTGGTGAGTGGACTACCTTCAAAACTTGTTTTGGGAAATATAATGTATTTGCCATCCGTTTGAATGAATTATCAAGTTTTTCATAAAGACAAGTGCCTTGGGAACAAGCGTTTGCAAAATGGTTTTATGCAGTGATATGTGATTGCTATAGATTGATGCACTATTGTATTATGATGATATATAAATGTGTGTGTTGTGCATGATGAATGATATTGTGTATATGACTGTAACCGTGTGTGTGCACGATGTGGGGGGATGCACATGCCGGTGATTATGATGGCGTAAGAGATGGATGATGATAGTGCTCATATGCACGATGTGGGGGGATGTACACGATGGCACTGATTGTGCACGATGTGGGGGGATGCACACGATGGTGCCGACTATGTGCACGATGTGGGGGGATGTACATGAGCCGGGTGTATTTATGATGATGTTGATGTTTATCTATGTAATTATGCATATCTAGACTTATGAAATGAAAACTTATGAATGTGATATATGATTGACATATATGAGAAATTTGATACATTGCACTTTGGGAATTTTCATGTG
>NC_030854.1:17082334-17092015 GCF_000208745.1 Theobroma cacao | reverse complement strand
CAAGATGGCCTTTTTGTTAGGTTGAGGGGAAACTTTTCTCTTATTGCTCTATTTTCGCTGCAACAAAATTCATTCTCGCTGCAATGAAAAACTCTCGGGTTTGAGAACCTTCACCAGAACTGGTTCTCGTTGCAGTGCGAATGTATTTTGCTGCAACGAGATAGTCACCGTAGCTTTTCGCTGCAGCGAAAAACTCTCTGTTTCATCAGCTGAATTTCGCTACAACGAGAAAGAGTTTCGCTGCAGCGAAAAACCTTCTGTTTTTGGGTTACAATTTTGCTGCAGCGAAAAAGAATCTCGCTGCAGCAAAAAACCTTCTATTTTGGTCTCCTATCTTGTCCAATTGCTACCCTATCTTTCACTTATTTACTACCATATCAGAGCATGGACTTGCTACATTAAGGATTAAATGAGTTAAGTTTAAAGGAAGGAGGTTTAGTGAAAAATCCTCGGCCAGTTGAGAAACCCTCGTTCGGTTAATAACTTAATCCCAATGTCGCTGCAACGAAAACTCATTCTCCCTGCAGCTACGCTGCAACAAGAATGCCTTTCCGCTGCAGCGAAGATTTGTTGTCATATTTGACTTGCTTACATATCATTGAAGCTTTCATTCTTCAAATGGTTCGTTGTGTATGGATCCATGATTTTCAAATGATCAATCAATTAAAGGCTTGATGAGGGGTTTTTAGTAAGAATAGAAACAAATTGCAGTGTTTTGAAAAAGAATGCATCATGATTTCATTAAAGATTCCTTACAGTATGCTTGTTCCCTTTCTTGTTCACTCACTGGGTTTATACTCACCATTTTCAACTTTATGTTTTCAGATCACGAGGCAGCCGGTAACTAGGACAAGGTGTCCTTATAGACTTGTACACATCTTTTGGTAAGTGTCTCGGCATTCAGTAGCTGTACATTCGTCCGAGTTTCTCCGCTGAAAATTAAGTCTTCTTTTTGAGATGTATAGACAAACTTGATGTAAATTATTAAGACACATGCTGTAGACGATGTATGTATATTTTAAATGAGTAATGCCAATACGAGTTGGAAATGTCTATTACTATTTTGATTTAAAGTTATAATTCGTGACTTAGCAATATTTGATGGAATAAGGAGTAGAATAATTCGATAGGCTTGCTTGGGCTTAGTGGACTATGTCCATTGGGCCCATGCGTTGGTCATGGCCTGGAATTTGGGTTGTGATAGCTATGGATGACATGCTTAAAATATACAGCGGAAAGAAAATTAAAACTTTAAAACTAAATAATCAAAACATGCGTCCACCCATGGATCACTTTGGTGATATTTAACACATAAAAGAACAAAATTAATTATTATTCAGAAAGTTACCTTTCCAAGTAATTTCGTAATCAAAATGGCATTTTCGGAGCAATCTCGCGAACACCATAAGGAGCAAAAACGCTAGCCAATCAAGTGTTTGGCCTTCTATGGTATTACACACGATTGCACATGAACCTTCAACAAATGAGGTAGTTTTTAACTATACTTTGCGCTAGAAAAGAGGAAACAATTGTCTTTTTCTTCTTTTCCACAATCTTAGCCAAACCTCTCTTGAAAATTGCTTCAAAAGCAATTTTCTTTTCCACACAAAAGAAGTGGCAACAAAGAAAGAAAAATTTTTTTTTCTTTTTCTGGCAAAAACTAAGTTTTCTTCAATTGTGAAAAACTCTCATGAGGAAAATAGTTAAAAGGTTACTTATATAGTTAGGTTAAAATAACTTTAATTTTTTAAGTAAGGGTTCAATATTATAACACATTACAATATTGGGTCCATTACTTAATTAAACTCTTTTAATTAAGTCCTTGAAAATTAAAATTAAAATTAATTTCCTTTATATTTTGCTATCAAGGCCTTATAATTATAACTATTTGTAATTATGCCTAAAACTTAATTAAACTCTTTTAATTAAGTTTATATAAGTTAATTACCTAGCATATGATTTAAGTCTAACTTAAATAAGCACTCTCTCAATTTAATTCAAATGCAATCATTGTGTGTGACCCATTAGGTTCCTAACATGTTGGCAATGGGATTGATTCATGACTTAATTGATTGATATAAATTTCAATCAATTAATTTATAATCAATTCCACAGACAAAGATTGGCATCTAGTAATGCATCATGGCCATCCAATTGTTAGAAGAGTCAAAGGGTTCTTTAACAACCTTTTAGTGTACAATCTATCAGTGTCAGTCATTACCTCATCATATATCTTGGAGATGATAAAAGCTTGGTACAATGTCTACTCTTATTGACCTTCATATTTGTTCTCGCAATTATAGCATTAGCTTTATAGAGTCTTATGAAACCTTTTCATAATCTCCATGTCGGCTTGGCCAAAGTCTTCAATAAGCTAATGTTAACCAAGAACTGATAGGATATTTCCTCTAAAACACTTAAGGTGATGATTCCTATCTTGACCACTCATTTGCCTTCACATGCTTTATATTATACCAAAAAGCATCCTATTTTGTCATCCTTGGTTAAGCACCCGTAACGATGAAATTAAAGCATAACACTCCACAAATAAGACATCCTAGTGTCTCAAGCCTAGGAAGTATTTACACGACTGATGCATGAGAATGTTGCATAGACACTAAAGTGTATTACCAAATGCGCTTCTCATGGTGGGTCATGTTTAGTGAACTTGCTCTCCTAGCCAAGCACCTATATTCTAATTCCAAGTATCTTTATACTTCAATCTATGAGATTGATTACTTACTTCCAAAGTAAGGAACATAGAATATAGCAATCACTAAGCATCATTGATGTCTAATCTCAATGATACATTGACCAGGAACATTTTGAGATTATACTTCGATGCATAAGGATCTCATAACTACAACCCATTCAGTTCCCTTGGAAGGTATATTAATCTCATGGACTTCATCTAGTTAGACTTATAACTGATTATAATTTATGTCTTATTGGTGAAGGAAAAGCTCTAATCATTCAACATGAATGATATTGTTGCATGATTGGAATTAAGCCTTAACCAATCCCAATTGGCTATAAGGTTCATCCCAACAGTTGGGTGATTTCCATACAAGAAGAACTTGGCCAATTTGAAAGGAACAAGGTTTAGACCTTAGTTTCAGGGTGAACCAACCATCTTATTATTGATATTAAGTGGGTATTTAGAAACAAAATGGATAAGTTGGGTAATGTGGTAAGGAACAAAGCAAGGTTAACTGCTCGACGTTACAATTTATAGGAAGGTATTGATTAAAAGCAATTAGACTCTTGCTTGCATATGCATGTTACATGAATTTCAAATTGTTCCAAATGGATGTTAAAAGTGCATTTCTAAATGGTTTTATGTAATAAAAAGTATATGTTGAACAACCCCCCTGGTTTTGAAGATTTTGAAAAGATTGATCATGTTTGTAACTTGCACAAAGCTTCATATGGATTGAAACAAGCTCCTGGAGATTGAAATGAAAGGCTTTCAAAACTTTTGATTAAAAAGGAATTTTTAGGGGGAGTGTAGCCACTACATTTTTTATTCAAAAAAATGAAAATGATTTACTTGTTGTTCAAATTTATGTAGATGATAAAGTCTTCGGTGCTACTAATGAAAAGTTGTGTGAGAATTTTGGTAAGGAAATGCAAAGTGAGTTTGAAATCAGTATGATGGGAGAATTACATTTCTTCCTTTGTCTACAAATTAAGCAATGTAAGGATGGGGTCTTCATCAATCAAGCTAAATACACTAAAGAGATGCTGAAAAAGTTTGGTATGATGAATATGAAGTCAATTGGAACACCTATAAGTTGTTCAACAAAGCTTGATATAAATGAAAAAGGAAAATATGTGGATACTCTATAGATGTATGATTGGTTTACTTCTTTATTTAATAGCTAGTAGGCTTGATATTTTGTTTAATGTGTGCTTATGTGCAGGATTTTGATCTTCTTAACCATTGTAAAGGGATCTTTAGATACTTCTTAGATACCCAAGACTAATGTTTATGGTAATAAAAAAAAGTCATATTTTGATCTTCTTGTCTATTCCGATGCTGATTTTGCTAGCAGTAAAGTAGATTGAAAGAGTACTAGTTGTACTTGTTAATTCCTTGGAAACATGCTTGTGTCTTGGTCTTGCAAGAAACAATATTCAGTCGCTCTTTCAACTGCTAAGGATGAATATATTTCAATAGGTAGTTCCTGTACACAAATTTTATGGATTAGGCAACAATTGAATGACTTGGCATGTCTATGCATAATGTTCCTATATTTTGTGACAATACGAAAGCCATAACATCTCAAAGAATCTTGCTCAACATTCTAGAAATAAGCATATTGAGATTGGGCATCATTTTTTGAGAGATCATGTGCTTAAAGGAAATGTTAAAATTGAATTTGTTGATACCTTTCATCAATTGGCTGATATTTTCACAAACCTTTGAGTGAAGACCAATTCTATAGAATCAAAAAGGAAATAGAGATGCTTGATGTGAATGAACTTGGATTGAACACATTTCAATATGTTTTTGATGAAATTGTACGGGTCATTATGCTTTAATTTCTTGTTTTGATCAATTAAAGGTGGTTTTAAGTACCAAGAGTAGGTTTTTAACTTATTAAAATCACATTTTCATTTATTAGAATAGTTTTAGAATAAAATGTTATTCATTTTAATTGATTAACAAGTCTTGTTAATTGCTTATAAAATGTTGTTCATTTTAATTGATTAAAATGGTTCTGTGTGAAAGAAGTGCATGAAGTCAGTAATGTTTTAATTGATCAAAGTTTACTTTAATCGATAAAACAGTTCTGTTTCAAATTGTGTTTAAAGTTAGTAACATTTTAATCAATTAAAACTCCTTTTAATCGATTAAAATGGTTCTGTGTCATTAGTCAAATTTTAAGGGGACATTTTGACTAATTAAAGCCACACAGTTTTAAACTATTTTTATTTTTTTTCACAATTCCATGATTAAAAACAGTTCATCTTTAAGATACCTAAAACTAAAACCATTAGATCACATTCATGGTTGAAAAGCTACTCCTCAACCCATCCAAAATTTTCAAAATTTTAGATCCCTAAATCAAAACCCTATAAACCAACATCAATGGCCAAAACTCCTCAAGACTCAATAATGGAAGACATAAGGAAGAAAAAGAAAGGTACTGAGGAATCTTCAAACCTTTCTAGCATGAAAAAGGGGTGTTTGTGTAGAAGTCTCAACATGCAATATATCAAAATGGGGTGAATTGATATATTAAAATTTCTTTGAAAATCCAAGTGTAAAAATTAAAACCTTTTCACCCCAAAATATTTCCTAATATCAAAAATGAATTTTCTACTAAACCATCTAGTATAAAAATTAATAAGTCAAGAAAAAATATTTTTCTTGAAATAAATGCTAGATATAAAGGATAATGAAAAATATTTTTTTAGACAAAAACAATAAATTGATATGAATCTATTTTCCTAAGGCAAGTATAAACAATAAATAATAATGTGAAAACTAAAAAGACACACAATCAATTTGTAGTGGTTTGGCTTTTTGATGCCTACATCCATTCCCTTGGCAACCAAGGAATTTCAATCCATTATCAAGGATACTTGCTTTGTAACAGGAAGCGATAACCTTACACAATTCACAATAAGATTCTTACTTTTCCACGGGATCAAGTGGTAATTCTTACAATCTACGAAAGGATTCTTGCTTTTTACGGGATCAAGCATTAACCCACATAATCCACAAAGGATTCTTGCTTTTTGATAGGAAACAATAACCTTTACAAGATAACTTTTCAAGGTTAAGCTAGAACCTTTACCATGAAGTAAAAATTTTAGCAAGGAAATGCCTTTACAAAGGTTTGATGCTAAGATTTTAATCTTGTTTGTGGTGACAAAAGAAATTTCAGCTTGAATATAACAAGGATTCAGTTTTGAAAGCTTGATAGAAGACTAAAAATATGTTAAAGTAAAGATAAGCTTGTAAGTAGTCTTTATAGGGTTTGAAACTTTATCTCAAGTCTTCTCTGCCCTCAAAATGCCTCAGATACGTCTATTTATATCTAAAGCATGATTTAGAGCCATTAGACACAAGTTTGAATGAAATCTAGCCATTACCAAAGCTTGAGGATTGACTACAATGCTCTAAGGGTCGACCATGTTCTTCAAATTTTCTCAATTAGAGATTTCATAGTCGAGTATGTTCTCTAGTCAATTCACTTCCAAAAAGCATGCAATCTTCAAGTCTGGCCTTCTATAGTTGACTATGCCTCTCTTAAAGTCAAATATGGCTTTTTAAAGTTGACTTTTTCTGGCCCCTGACTTATCAAGGTCAACTATATCTTTTCTATAGTCGACTATGGTTGATCTGAACTTGATTTTCTTGCTCTTCCTAAAATAGCGTCGACTATGCTTCCTTTGTAGTAGACTAGGGCTTTATGATCTTCAAGTTTTACACTATTTCAGCCTTCAAATCGACTTGAGCTTCACGAGGATGGACTTTTGTTTTGTGTCTACAAGTTCCCTTAGCTTTTTGATGCTTCTCTCCAACTACTTTCTCATTGCCTTGTGCTTATATTCAAGTAAACAATTCAAGGCATATTTGCTCTTGATTTCTTTGCTGAAAATGCATTGTTTGAAAGCTTGTAAGATGTTTTCCATGGATGCATGGCTTTTCAAACAATTTTGTAATCATACGTCTTCTCCCTTGATAGTACAAAAAGTTTGAATCCACTAATAAACTACTTTTGAAGGAGCAGGCATAACCTTCCACAAACATTGCTTTTTCGAGAGGAACAAGCACAACCTCATAAAGTCTCGACCTTTTCAAGGATAAAGCACGACCTTTCACAAAGTTTCTATCTTTACAAGCTTAAAGTACAACCTTTCACAAAGCCTCTACCTTTTCAAGGTTAAAGCACAACCCCTTTACCTCTTTTAATGGAGGTATAATCGATACTACCTTTTTTGTGGAGGTATAACCAAATACAATAGTGGATTACAAAGATTTTAGTTGTTTGACCTCTAACAAGGTAGATGAGTTATTAGGCAGAAAACATTAAGATGTTTTTAAGAAATAAAGACTGATGAAATAATATCTCTACTCAGAAAGTTGTAGACGTGAGAAAGGAATAAACTTTGTGGTTTTTCTTCTCACTCTCTTTAGAAAGGAAGGAACTTTATCCTTTCTTTAGTTTCAACACTCTTTACTCAAAAAGGAATTATCTTTCTCTTGTTTCCTCTTTCTCTTCTTTTTTTCCTTTCTTTTTAATGTCTCTCAAATGGGTATTTATAGGCGTGGAAGTTTCTTGCCTGTTGGAGTAAAATTTAAAAAGAATTTATGTAATCCCTGCCAGCTATCTCATTTTTGTTATGTACGTAAAATAGACATGTTCTACTTGAGGTCTCCATTCTTAATATTTCTAGAAAATCTACACTTTTTTGTTTTTCCTAAGAATCACCATGTTCTTCAGTCAGTGTCGATTCTTTGAGTCATCCTTCAAATATGCACTTTTCTATCCTTTGTCAAAATCAACATGTTGTGCTCTTAGTGTAGATTCTTATTCAAAATTTGGCGCCAAGTTGAAAATTCAAATTTGATTTTAGGCACTCCATTCTTATCCATTCCCTATCTCTTGCTTTCTCTAAGTTTCTGACTTTTCTCTCTAAAGCTTCTAGAATCGGCATGTTGTCTTCCAAGTATTGATTCTTGATGGCCCAACTTGCGCATTTTCCTTAGCCCCATCTTTGCCTCTTTCTAGAATCAACATGTGCAACTTGAGGCATTGATTCTTGCTATGTTCATTGGCTTCTATATCTTCTACAATCGACATGTTCTTTTCAAAGAATCAATTGCTCTTGTAATAAAAGAAGAAATTTTGCTTTCTGTACACTTTGAGAACCGATTCTTTACATTCAAAAAGTCGATTCTTGTAATTGGAAATGTAGAGTTTGAAGGTTTAAAAATATCATTTTTTTCATAATGAACTTCATAACTCTTTGGGGATTTTCTTCACCTTTAAAATTTGTCACTTCCTAATTCCTGGAGGGATTATGACCGGCATAAAACCCAGATGGGTATAGCTCGCAAGGCCCAAGCAAGCCTCTTTAGCATTCATCAATTAAACAATTATCATTTAGAAAACATACATAATCATCATAAGTATACAATTTAACTCATGCATACTATCATGCGCAATGTTACATATATATGGAACTTATCAACATATTAGTGTATGTGCAACATTCACATATCACTTGAGTTCCACATTCTCAATGCACCATATCCTTTACATGTCTTAACACCCTTGAGTGTTCATGTGGGCTCTTGAGCCATTATTTACATTTAAACATAACATTCATAATGTAAAGTGCCCAAACATCGGTTACATTAACATAATATGTTTGTAATCCAAAAACACAATCAAAACCATATATATAAACATAAGACTGACTCTTTAGTGGAATATGACCTACCTTCTAGGCATAAGTGGCTATCAGACACCTACCAAAGCATGAAGACCGAATACTTGTTGTGCGACATTGGCTACTATCACAATGTTATCATTGATCTACAATGAAATAAGTAGGGAAAAATAACGTGTGAGTCACGAAGACTCCATGAGTGGATATAGGAAGGGGATAAGCCAAGGGATAAGAGTATTTCGTAAACATGCACTTACAATCTCATGCCATTTATAAGCAATTTAATCATAATGTTCATGAAACATGGTATTTGAATGCATTTAAATAGGATTTACATGAAATCAAGTTTGCATAACCTTTAGGAGCCTTTTTATCTTTGAAATTTTTATCAAATTTAATCAAACAACCTTTCTACAATGAATTTATCGATACATTCATGATTGTATTGATACTTTCCAGAATCTATCGATACATTAGTGAAATGTATAAATACATTTCACATAGAAAGCCTCCTGAAATGTTCTATTTAGAATGTATCGATACATGCTCCATATGTATCTATACTTTGAACACAAAACTCAAGTTTCTAGGTAAAATTCAGCATACTTGCCATTCCTTAAGTCCTTTTACCTCTTGGGTCTACTTTTAATGCTCAATTCATTCCAACGAACTTATTCCTATGCCAACATAATATATACACCATAAACAATACTCAAATAAGCTCAGCATATAAACATTTCATAAATGCATAACAATCATAGTCATCCTATTAACATTAAAATGCCTTATTCAAATATCATAAATCATACAATGTAATGGTATGTCTCCCATCAACCTTGGGCTAGTAATGTACACTCCCATTGCACCTTGGACATTTATGATGCATAATAGGAGTGAAGTCGTAACTTACATCCAGTGAGAATTGAATCAATCACACTCATTGAGTTCTCATACTCATAGAATTATGTGGAAAGTCCATCACATGCATGCTTACTCATCTTATAAGGTATATGGAAAATACATCATACACATAATCTCATGGCATTCATTGTCACGACCCAAATTCCGAGCCATGACCGGCGCAAGGGTCCAATGGACGTAATCCACTAAACCCAAGCAAGCCTATTATTTATCTTACTTATAATTCCATCTAATATCACTAAGTCATATTTCATAACTTTGAATCAAAATAGTGATATACATTGCCAACTCGTACTGGCATTACTCCTTAAAAATTTACATACAATGTCTACAACATGTATTCTAATA
>NC_030854.1:17067095-17080490 GCF_000208745.1 Theobroma cacao | reverse complement strand
TTCTTGTTGCTGGTTGCCTAGGCCGAATATGGTGAGAGAATTGGGGATTTAATGGGCTGATTTCTATAGAAAATAATAAAATAATCAAGCATGCCACGTGTCACATGCTTATTGGCCTAATTTTTTTAACTTTTTGACATTTTCTTCTTAATTTTCCACCACAAATATTCTGGTATTTATCCAATCCTACCACAATTAAAATCCCTTGGTCTTGACAAGTGCTGGAGCAAAACATTTACCGATTTGACCCCGAGGCGAAAAAATTCTAATTTTGCCCCTATACTTCGAAATGTACCGAAATCACATTATTTCTACTTTTCAACCTCAAATAACACTAATATTGATCAATATTAACCAAATGGGGTAAAACTCGTTTTATAAAAATTCCCGTTTAGTTCTCTAGTGGTAAAATTACTATTTTACCCTTGTGCTCCAAAAATACCAAGAATCACAATTTTTCACTACTAAACATCATTTTATACTCCAATGATCATAATTATATTTCATATAATTATTCTTGGTCAAATGTGATCAAATCTTGGCTAAAAATCTCCATTTTATCATAAAATGGTAAAATAACCGTTTTGTCCCTAATCGGTCAATTTTCCTGATGGACTCCAAACTGGACCTTGAACTCCGAATCACTATTCTAAGTCATTCTGTGGGTTTTAAAATTTTAAAATTTCTCTTAGAATTTCAATTTGAACTAGTCCAAGGCTTGATTTAACTTTGTTGTACCACTCGGTACAATATCGTCTTTTAATCAAGCTTGACAAGGTCTCACATTCATCATGCTTTCTCAATCATCTCATGTAGTACATGGAATATATATCATAAACAAAATCTCATGGCATTCGTCATGCATACTTAATCACCTCATATGGTATATGGAATTTACATCATGTACACAATCTTATGGCATTCATCATACCAAACATGCACATTATAACATCTATAAATAAACATACAATATCTCTTATCCACACTAGTCTAATGACCGTGTTGGTCCCAAGTAAATGTGTTAGAGGGGGTGTGAATAACACAATTTGGCTCTTTCAAAAATTGGTTTTAAGTGGAAACAAATGCAAGATAAAAGAAAGAATGAAAAAAAAACAAAAATAGAGTCGACAACACACCATAACTTAGAGTGGTTTGGTCAAAGACCTACATCCACTACCTTGATTGTTCAACCAAGGATTTTCCAATCAATCCACTAAGAACGGTGAAATTCACAAGCTTTCACCAAACTTTTACAATAGCTTTTACTAGGCTTAGCCAAAACCTTTAACAATAGTTTTTACCGAGATCAACTAAAACCCAACACCTAACTTTTCAAGGCTAAGTTAGAACCTATGCTCAATCAAGCAATCCTAGCTTGAATCAATCCCTTAGAGTGACCCGCTCACTTTAAGAATACAAGGAGAAAAGTGATAAGAGTGTACCTATGATCACAAGGTTGATCTAAGTGGTACAAAGAGAAGTGCAGACCACAATTACAAAGATAAAAGTTAAATGTAGTAAATAAGCAGGAAGTATTTTTTGGTTTTTGAGCTCTCTCTTGTTCTTGGAAGCCTTAATTGCATTTATAGCCGTTGGAAGTTCCTTTTATACTTGGAAAATCAGCTCTGAACTGAGTTAGACAGTTTTTGACTATTGGAAACAGTTTTGTTGCAATTCTGGCTGTTAATCTATCTTCTAGTGCACAATTCAAATTTTCTAGCAGAACACTCTTAGTCAACTAACTTATGTTTTTGTCGACTAAGATGTCTTTGTTTTTTGTTTCCAGTTTCTGGCAGTGAGCGCTTAGTCGACTAACTTACTTCTTGGTCGACTAAGTCAGTTCTGTCTTAAAGTCTAGATTTCTAGTAGTAGCTTCTTAGTCAACTAACCCGCTTATTGGTCGATTAAGTCTTTTCTGTTTCTCAATACTCTTGAGCCCACCAACTTCTGATTTGAATTTTAGCTGAGTAATCCTTCATTATTCAACTAAGGAGCTTCTGTTTTGTTAATTAGTCGTGGCTTCTTATTCATATACCTTTTTGATATGCCCCATGGCATAATTTATTTATCATTAGCATATAATTCTTGTCGTACACACTCAAGTAAAAATATTAGACACAAATGAATGAGAATGTTTTATTATCATCAAAAACTAATGGAGCCAACAATCTCCCCCTTTTTGATGATGACAAAACATTCCTTGATTAACAGCATAGTGTCTTTTTATTCTTTTTCAATTCTGCACAATATGGGGATTTCTCCCCCTAAGTGTGTGCTCCCCTTTAGTGTAATATCCAGTACTTTGATATGGTGACTAATAAAGCTTATTGGATGCTAATTGAGGTTAATTATAATGTTTATAAATGATGAAAGACGAAAGGAATAGTTTGGGATAAAATATTTCGCACACGAGGAAATAATAATAAAATAATAATATTTTTATCGAAGAAGAATTTGCAAGATAAAAAGTGATTCGGAAGTCAATTGAGCCATAATAAGGTATTTGGGTACCAAGGTGACAAGAGGAGACAAGAAGAAATTTTTAGAATAAAATAATATTAAAATATTATTATTTTATTTAGTTTCAAAATTTTCCATGAAGAAGGAGTATATCGTCAATCTAAGTGGGGGAGAAGAAGAATGAGAGGATTTTTGGAGAAAAATGACGTTAATGGGGCCGCATGTCTTTATTAAGTAAAGATAGCGCGGGCAAATAAATATTTTAAATATTATAGGGCACCGCGGAGTACAAACTTCATACTTTGTTTGTGCATGTGTAGGAGAAGGTAATAGAAGGAAATTGGAGTTAAATAAGTGTTGGGAGGACTAAATTAAAATGGAAGGAAACAAAAAAGGGAAAAACGGTAATTTTATGTGAAGTTTGGTCAAAGCTTCCAAAAAAAGCTTTTACTCTTATTTTTTTAGGCCATGACCAACGTTATCCATTCCCCCAACAGAGTTTTCTTCTTCTTCATTCATGCTCCACGCCATTCTTGAAGCTTCCATGCCATTTTCTCTTTATCCACCATAAAATCAAGTTTTTTTCACTTTCCTTTCCATGTTTTCTTTTCCTTTCTTCTCCAAACTTCTTGAGCATTAAATTTACAGCCTTTAACCCTAATTTCCAACACACCAAAACCCTAGGAGGAGAAGAAAAAAAAAAGAGAAAGGAAGAAAAAGCTTGGTTTTGGTGATTCAAGCAAGGATCGGTAAGAATTCTTGTTTTTGGCTTGAGTAGTCTTTGAAAATGAGTTAGTGACTTAGAGAAATGTCTTGTGGTAGCAAAGATTGGCTTGATTGGAGAAAAACTGGTAACATGTAAGCCAATAAACCCATGGGTATATGAAGGACTCAAAGTGGAAAAGGAAAATGGTAAGCTTAACATTATGTTTTAAAACCTACGATTAGTTGAATATTATGAAGAATTATGGTTGTTGAAAGGATTTATTTGCCTAAGCTAGTTGAAAATTGTTAAGATTGTATGGCATGTTGTTTGAAAGAAATAAAAAAGGAATATTGTGGATGGAGGATTAAGAAACAAAGTATTGAAAGTTAGATAGGTAACGATGCGTGTAAACTAGGAAATAATCGAGTGAAACTGAGAATAATTGTAGCTGCCATAAATGTGGATTATGTGTTGAAATATAAGATGGATTTGGGCGAAAATTATTTAGAAAGGTTGAAGTAGGCATTTGACATCATAAATAAGTTGCCGGTGTTATAATCTAAGGAATTTCGTAAGCAATGAATGTAAGCAATTTTGGTAAAAATGTATTAAGATGTGAGTTAATTGAAGATGGTTTCATGATAGGATGAAAATATAAATTTGAGTAAGGATTAATTGATTGAAGTGCTACCCGTATATGTATGTAATTAAATATATTGAGTTCGTATCATTGCTAGGAAGTGCAAAGATAAAGTTGAGGACTATGGTGGCATGCCGGAGTAAATAACGAGTGACAGACTAGTGAAAATAGTTAGAGACACCTCCGAACAAATAGCGACTTAAAATCTCATTATTGCCAGGTGAGTGAACTTGCGTTAAAATGTCTTGGGATATAAACGTTTATGTTTGATTGAATCCTCTAAAACGTTTTATTGGTTTTTCTTCAAAAACTTACACGGGAACAAGCCCTTTTGAAATGTTTTTATGTTATGAAATGGACAGTGTGATGAATTCATATGCTTCTGTATAATGATATATATATATATATACTATGTCATAAATGGTACCATTGTGTGACAAATGCAACCGTGCATGTACGGAGTGGGCTGTGCACATGCCGGTAATGATGCTGTCGTGATAATTACAACCGTGCATGTGCAGAGTGGGCAGTGTACATGCCGGTGATGATGTCCATGAGCTGGATGAGGTGTGGTGGGATATTAATTGATATATGCTTAAGCATATGTATATGCAAAGAAAGATTATGATTATAATATGTGATTATATGGCATGATAAATCTGGAAATTTTCCCATTTACATGTGAATTGATTTTATTGCAACAAGAACATTCTGTTTATATTGCCTTGCTTGGATGATTGCTTGAAATTTCCTCTCTTTCTGATTTCTTGCTAAATATGGTTCCTTCATTATGAAATGACTTAATAACCCAGGGTTGATGGAAGGATTTTAATAAGAACTTGAACTAGGTTGCACTGTTTTTGAACTTAAGTGCATCATGATTTCTAAATCATTCCTTGTAATTGCTTGCTCCCTTCCTATGTTCACTCACTGAGTTTATACTCACGTTTTCAACTTCATGTTTTTAGATTCAGGGGTGGTTGAGACGTAGATTGAGGTGTCCGCATACTCCCATCTTTTGGGCAGGTACTTTGACATTCAGTAGTCATATCTCCCATCCAGAGTCACTCCGCTGACGGTCAAGTTCTAATTACGTGTTTATGACTATTTGTTGTGAAATGTTGAGATTCACTTGTCAAATTATATGTATGTATATAATGATTGATGATGCCATTATGATTACAGGACTGGGTTTTATGAGTTGTCTTCAAAGGAATTGTAATTGAGCATTATGAATTTCGGATTCTAAAGGAATATGGATTAACGTATAAGATCATATAAGTAGGCTTGCTTGGGCTTGGTGGGCTAAGCCCATTGGTCCCTTGAGCCAATCATGGCTCGAAAATTGGGTTGTGACACTTAGTGTGTGCTTATTTTACTTATTCATTCCAGCAAATTTTTATTCTTGTCATATAGAAAATGACATTATACGTTCAGAATATATATTTATATATGCAGAAATATAGAGTAATTAACAGTAGGTGACTGCTGATAGATTATCATCAATATTTCAACAGTGTCTGTCAACAGTGTATTGTTACCAAATTGTATTTATGCCCTTAGTTATTCAACAGATATAGTGTAATTTGCATCCATATACATCCACAGCCATTTCCCATTTACATTATCATATTAAAGATCAAACATTAGCATGACAACCCAATATCAACACCAAAGCAGCAGTAAAAACTTCAATAACAGATTTAAATATTCAACCATCAACTTGTCAATCATCCAAAAACATAAACAGCAATGTCTATCAGCATTCAAAAACATCTATCAACAAAGTCAAATTTAATTGTTCAACTGTCAAAGCAAAAATAGCAGGAAAATAAAAACAATAATCAATATTCCTAAATTACCCCTAGATCTCCCCTAAATTATCTACCATATTCTCCCCCTTTTTATCATCATCAAATCCTAAGGATGATTAAGCATCTTTTGGATATGATGAGGGAGAGGAGTCATTTGTGAAATACTTTACATTTAGGGGTTCAAGAGAAGGTTCTGGTGGTGATTTTTGTGGTGAGGGTTCAGGTGATGATTTATCAGAAACTTCAAGAAGGTCTTGAAGAGAACAAATGACTAATGGTTTAGCCTTTTCAGCAATACTGGAGGATTTTCTTCTTTTGAGAAATTTGGTCTTGGTGGCCATTATCTTCATCCCTTTACCAGATGGTTTAGACTTGGCTTGTGGAGCAATAGCAACTTTTTCTTTCTCTTTACTCGATTGCTCCTCTGCTATGTGAGCTAGTTCAGTGAATGCAGACTTCTATGCATGTGTTTTGCTGCTTCCTTTTCAACTTGTTCTTCCCTGACCATTTGATGGAAGACATCCATAATTGACACCTCCTCAGAATTAGAAGGAGAAGGCTGCTCTTTTTGAGGTTTTGGAGGGAATGGGGGATTTTCATTAAGTGAGCTAAGCATCTTAGTCCCTTATTCTGACTCAACTTCTTTTTGTGGCTCAGGTAAGGGGGTTTTCCTTGGTTGATCTACTTCAAGTTCATGATGTTGGGTGAAGGCTGATCATGCACCAAATGGAAAATAAAACGCAGCGAAAATAAATTTAAAAATTTAAATTTGCGCCTCACCTCCTAGGATCTCTTTCATGCTAAATTGAGTACAGAATTAAATTAAAAATAAAAGTATATGGTCAGATCACTTTACCTAAATAACAAAGGTTGATGAATCCTTTGTTAAACTATCAAATTAGCCTTCGAAAAAGCTCAACCACCTCAGCCCAGTTGTTGCAAACCAAAGCTGTCCAAGGAATTCTTGTGCAGCCTCTAATGGTGATCCACACTAATGAATGAGAAAATCCTTCTGTAAGGATTGGGAGTGTTAAGCCTCAACAATGTGCTAGCAAAGATGAGTTTCACAAACTCATAATCAACACAAAATTGTGGGGCTGAATAGACAAAAACGAAGTGAATGAAAAACTATTTTTCTTCACCCAAGGAACTGCAAGACAAAAGAATTTCTAAAGTGTCGTTCACTCCTTTTTCTTTTTTTCAGCCGTTCTCCACACCCATGTTTGGAGGCTATAGCAAGGTATTTATACCTTGGATTAATTTTAAACCCAAATTATAACACTATTTTGTAATTGCCAATTAATCTAATAATTTGATTAAATAATTTAATTAAGTCCTTAAGAAGCCCAATTAACTTAATTGTTTAATTTAATCAATTAGCCCCAATAACTTAATTAAACAATTTAATTAATTAACCCAACAATTTAATTAAACAATTTTAATCAAGTAGGCCTAATGACTTAATTAAATAAATTCAATCAATTAGGCCCAATAACTTAATTGTTTAATTTAATTAATTAGGCCCAATGACTTAATTAAATAATTTAATTAATTAAGCCCAATGATTCAATTAAACAATTTAGTTAGTTAGGCACAACTTAATTAAATAATTTTAATCAAGTGCTTAAGAAGCTTATAACTTCTAATTTGATTAAGTCCAACTTAATCACCTCTCCCATTTTATTTTCAACATTCATTTTAAGTGTTTGACCCATTAGGCTTCTAACATGTTGGCAATGAACTCAACATATAATTCTTAAATTAAACTTAGAATTAGATAAATTTAAACTACTTTAAATTTATCATTCATCAAGTTAACTACCTAGAGTTCATAGACCAAGATTAGGATCTAGTAATCCATCATGGCCACCCAAATGTTAGAAGAGTCAAGATGGTTTGACTCAACCTTTCAGTGATCAGCTTTTCAGCGTAATTCATTCCGTCATCATATATCTCGGAGATGATAAGAGCATGGTGCAGTGTTTACTCTTATTGATCTCCATATTCGTTCTTAAAGTTTGATCATCATCTTTATAAAGACTTATGAAACTCCTTTCATAAACTTTAAGTCGCCTTGGCCAAGGACTTCAATAAGCTAATATCAACCAAGAACAGCGAGGATATGTCCCATGCATCACTTGGGGTGATGATTCCTATCTTGACCACTCATTTGCCTTCACATGCTTCATGCTATACCCAAAAGCATCCTGTTTAGGCATCCTTGGTTAGGCACCCGTAAGGAAGAAATCAAAGCATAGCACTCCACACATAAGACAACCTAGTGTCTCAAGTCTAGGGAGTATTTACACAACTGACACATGAGAAGTATTGCATAGACACTTGAATGAAATACCAAATGCACTTCTCATGGCGGGTCATGTTCAGTGAACTTGCTCTCCTAGGCAAGCACCGACATTCTAGTTCCAAGTATCTCTATACTTCAACCTATGAGATCGGTTGCTTACTTCTCAAGTAAAGAACATAGAATGTACTAGTCTCTAAGTATCATTGATGTCCGGTCTCAATGATACATTGACAAGGAACATTTTGAGATTATGCTTTGATGCATAAGGATCTCATTACTGCAACCCATTACAGTTCCCTTGCAATACATATTAATCTCATGGACTTCATCCAATTAGACTTATAACTTATTATAATTGATGTCTTATTGATGAAGGAAAACCTTTAATCATTCAACAAGAATGATGTTGTTGCATGATTGGAATCAAGCCTTAACCAATCCCAATTGGTTGGAAGGCTCATCCCAACATCTCCCACTAGCACAAAGCCAATTGCTACCTCATCGTATGTGGATTCAAATCCATCTAGCAAACATGTCTCCATGTAGACTCGCTTGTGCCCTTTAATGTGGTTAATTGCTTTTATCTATCTTCATGATGTCCACGCATCACATCATGTCATATTACTATATCTAGATCCAATGAGACCCAGGTTTTACTATTATGGCTCCATTGTTACATTGACAATGTTCAGAACCCTTTATTAGTTCCATGAACTAGCGATATAAATATCTTCTTATTTGAGCCCTTTATATTAGGATGTGTATGACTTTATTTATATACATGTATAGTCCATTTTGCTTCTTGGGACCATTCCAACTAGACTATGTTGTATGCATCATATGCATGTGTCACTCTATGTTATGCCATTTGGCCCCTTTAAACCTTTTATTGTCATTGAGCTCCCACTAAATCCAAGATCCTTTGTGAGAGTAATATTCAAACTCTTTTAAACATCTCATGATGTATATACATCTCAATGTATGATTGTAATCATATTGGTTTGGAATATCATAATGGGCTTTTATGTTGGAGAGATATGGACCAAATCATATTGCAATATGAAGTTGCTTTCTTTCTTGAACATTCATCTGTATGTTTTGCTCTTAAGAAAGTTCCATTTTATATGAATCAATATTCAATTTTTTGATCAATTGAACATATTTCATAATTGATCAAGTATCATTGCAAGGATAAACATGAAGCTAGGATAATTAAATATGACATAATTATTCCAAATAATTATTCAAACTTGAAACATATAAGCTTCCACATCCAAATGCTAAAGACAAATGTTTCACCAGCCATTGCCATGGCAATCACATAATTAATGTTTCAAAAACATCTAAATAAATTATCCAACATGTTGATATAAATAGGAGTGTAACCATCCAATGTAGCATCTAATGCTTTAGGTAGTCCATCCATGTGGTCACCTCTTTAGCCAAGATCCTACTCATCTTTATCTTTGGTCCCTGCAATATGTCAAACATATGAGAACCAACTTTGAGGTATCTTATACCTTTAATATATAAAGTAGAATTATTTAGCAAATGGTACCTGAATCAGAAACTTCAATAAACTTCTTTTTCTTGCTCACAGTAGCTAGGTACTCCTTGCAGTTCCTCCTCCAATGTCCAAGTTTGCCACAATGATGGCAAATATCCTTTTCTTTGTCCTTTTTGACACCTCTTTTAGGCTTCAAGGCCTTCTCATTTTGGGATTTTACCGTCTTCCCTTTTTGGGCTTTCTTCTTCTATTGCTTCATATGAGCCTTGAAAGAAGAAACAATAAGCAATGATCCCTTATCTTTCCTGTTGGACCTCTCTGCTGTGTCTGGCATATTCAAAAGTTCAAGAAGAGTGGCTTCCAATCGATTCATATGGAAGTTCAACCCGAACTGACTAAAGCTGTTAGGAAAAGATTATAGAGCTAAGTCTATACTTAGCTCATGATTCGTTGCTAATCCCAATTGTCTAAGTCTTTCGATGAGCCCAATCATCTTCAGCACATAGGGTCTAACAGAACTACCTTCTGCCATCTTGCATCGGAATAGTTCTTTAGAGATCTCATATCTCTCAGTGCCCTCTCCTTATCGAACAGTTCTCTAAGGTGAAGAATTGTGGATTGAACATCCATATGTTCATGCTGCTTTTGGAGCTCAGGGATCATACTAGCTAGCATCACACATGCTGCCTGATCATCGTCATCCTTATGACGTTGATATGCTTCCTTATCCTCAACTTTAGCATCAGTAGCAGGGATTGGTGGAATAGGAGTGTCAAAGACATAAGATTTCTTCTCCTGTTTCAAGACGATCTTGAGGTTCTGAAACCAATCGAGGAAGTTTGGGCTAGTGAGTTTATTTGCATCCAAGATGCTCCGCAGTGACAGACTATTAACCATGTATATAAATTATGCCTAAATAGATAAAATAAAGCAATAAGTAAACATCATGCATAAACTATTTAAAACAATATTTTAAAATTTTTAAATAGTTCTCCCACTATTTTCTATAAGATGATAACCCTCCATATCACCTCGAGAGATCTCTACTAGGATTCTCTTAGTAGGCTAAGATCCCATCCACATAGTCATGGCCTTGAGTGTGCTCAACAAACCATGATAGGTAGATTAGGTAGGTAATTGAGCTTACCAATTGTATCTCTATACAACTCCTAGATCAGCTATGTCAAGCCCAACTCTATTATATACTTACCATGTCATTCATGTATTTAATAGTATGTCTACATACTTGGATGCCTCGGAGAATCGTTAAAAGTCGGTATCGTACCTAATGGTACAATTATGTCGATTAAAACCTCGAACTAGTTTGAATAGAGATTTTAGGATGTATTTGAGAGTTATTGAACCTTAGAATGTTTTAATAAGATGATTCAGAGTTCGAGGATTGATTTGGAGTTAATTTGGGAATTTTCATAACGTAAGGGAAAAATGGTCATTTTGCCACCCGAGCGTAAAATTGGAATGTTGGACGAAATTTATGACCAAGTTTGACTAGTTGAAACATAATTTGAAATTTAGAAGTGAAAAATTTCAATTTCGAGCATAAGGGCAAAATAGTTATTTTATGTGCCCATGAGAACGTAATTGGAATTTTTAGAATTTTACACCACCATAACACTTGTCAAGCCCATGAATTTCACCTATTATCATTTTATACTTTCGATAATTAAGAAATTACATGTGGTGGTGAGCAAATGCTTAATTGTTAAGTTATTAACCATGGACCAATCACATGGTGACACATGTCAAGTTTTAATATTTTTATAATTACCTTTATAAGCTCAACTTAAACTCTCCCATTTCATTCTTCATGGCCGACCAAAGCTAAGAACAAAGAGAAAAGAATAAGTGCAAACCCTAGAGAAGAAAATCGAAGAGAAATTTGTTGAATTTAAAGGAACAAAACAATCAAAGGTAAGATTTTTCAATTTTAGCGTAAGATTTACCTTACCCATGCTTTCTTTTTCATTTTCTATGGATGAAACACAAGTTTCCATGAGGGATTACATGCTGGCCGAACTTAGGGAGAGAGGTTTTGATGGTGGATTTTGCTAGATTTCATGATATCTTAGTCTTTTTAGTTGTTTGCTGATGTTTGGCATGAAAAACAAGTAACAAAATCACATGCCCTTCAACAACCCTCTTTGGCCGAATTTTATGGGTGACATGTTGATGATGGATTTTGTTGTATTTCAAGTTATTTAGCTAGGAATTGATGAATTATGATGTTGGATATCGAAATCGGAATGAATTTCAATTATGGTGAATTAGGTCACAATTAAACTCATTGAGGTATTTAGGTGTATTTGGATTTTTGGAAGTGAAATGAATATATTTGAAGTTGAATTGGATGTTTTGATTAAATCAACAGTGTATAGTTCGAGTTAGGTCGGATACAAATTCAGTATGATCATAATTGAACCTACGTAGAACACCGTCTTTAAGTGATTATTCGAACAATTCTCATTCAATTTCATGCATTCATATAGAGCCTGAAAATAGTTCTATAACAATTTGACAGAAATATATTGAATTACGTGTCATGTATTATGTATAGGTAGTGAGCCCTTTGATAAGGGTAAAGATATTGTACCAGAGGATCAAGAATAGAAGTACTCCAAACTCCCGCTATTGTGAGTAACAGACTTTCATCTTAACTATCTAAAGTTGTTTCTACTCGTTTTTATGTTTTAAAGAATAATGAGTTTAAATGGTAAATTATTATGTTTTAAAATTGAATTGTTGGCTAAATGAAATGAGTTTTATAACTAGTTTTGAAATTGAATACTGGTTCTGGAAATTGAGTAAGTGGAGACTATATACTCGTGTTTTGATATATGGTTTGAATTGGTGGCTTATTGTGAGACTCTGTCAAGCTCGATTAAAAGATGGTATTGTACCGAGTGGTACAACTAAGTTAAATCTAGCCTTGAACTAGTTCAAATAGAAATTCTAAGAGGAATTTGAAAATTCTAAAACCCACAGAATGGCTTAGAATAGTGATTCAGAGTTAAAGGTCCAGTTTGGAGTCCATCAGGAAAATTGACCGATTAGGGACAAAACGATCATTTTACCATTTGATGATAAAATGGAGATTTTTAGCCAAGATTTGATCACATTTGCCAAGAATAATTATATGAAATATAATTATGATTATTGGAGTATAAAATGATGTTTAGCAGTGAAAAATTATGATTCTCAGTATTTTTAGAGCACAAGGGTAAAATTGTAATTTTACCACTAAAGGACTAAACGAAAATTTTTATAAAACAAATTTTACCCCATTTGGTTAATATTGATCAATATTAGTGTTATTTGAGGTTGCAAAGTAGAAATAATGTGATTCCGGTACATTTCGGAATATAGGGGCAAAATCATAATTTTTCTGTCCCAAGGGCAAATCGATAAATTTTTCGTCCCAGCACTTGTCAAGACCAAGGGATTTTAATTGTAGTAGGATTGGATAAATACCAAAATATTTGTGGTGGAAAATTAAGAAGAAAATGTCAAAAAGTTAAAAAAAATTAGGCCAATAAGCATGTGACATGTGGCATGCTTGATTATTTTATTATTTTCTATAGAAATCAGCCCATTAAATCCCCAATTCTCTCACCATATTCGGCTAGGCAACCAGCAACAAGAACAAAGGACGAACAAAGGGAAAAACAAGACAACCTAGGTGGAAATTCAAAGAAAAAGTGAAGAAATTAAGGAAACCAGCTAGGTAAGTTAGAATTTCTTTAATTCTCCTTGATACCTAGCTTACCCATGCTTTTGTTCTTGATTTCCATGGTTGAATATTGAATTATCATGATGAATTCAATTCTGAAAAATGGGTATGGAAGAGGAATTGTTGTTGGAATAATTTGATTTTAGACTATGTTAGTGTTTAGGGATAGTTAAGCATGGTTATGAACAAAAACACAAAAGAAATATTCAATTTCT
>NC_030854.1:16966432-17065619 GCF_000208745.1 Theobroma cacao | reverse complement strand
GAGGCAGCCGGTAACTAGGACGAGGTGTCCTTGTAGACTTGTGTCTATCTTTTGGTAGGTGTCTCGGCATTTGGTAGCTGTATATTCATCTGAGTCACTCCGCTGGAAGTCGAGTGTTATTTTGTTTTGTATAGACGAACTTAATGTAAATTATTAGAATACATGTTGTAGACATTGTATGTAAATTTTTTTAAGAGTAATGCCAATACGAGTTGGCAATGTATATCACTATTTTGATTCAAAGTTATGAAATATAACTTAGTGATATTAGATGGAATTATAAGTAAGATAAATAATAGGCTTGCTTGGGTTTAGTGGATTACGTCCATTGGACCCTTGCGCCGGTCATGGCTCGGAATTTGGGTCGTGACACTTATGACAATGTGATGGCATGAATGGCTAGATTTGTGATTTGTGTGGAATATATAAATTGTTTTGTTTTGCCATGACACAGGCTGGGTAATATCATATTAGCCATGTCATATTGCCGAAATTTTTATTGATTTGGTGGGATAATTGATTATCTTACTGCAGTGGGTGAGTTTTTGTGGACCAACCTATTAGAGGGGTACGGTAAACCCCGTTATATTTCACCTTAGTATGAGAGGCGCGGAGGGTATCTCCTAAGGTATATTTAGAGTTCACTTCACGCCGAACCACCACGTGAGGGTGAAACTCAGCCAACGCCAAGGAACGGCTACGTTTTTAAACATAAAAACATGTTTGATGTGTATATATCGTTTTAACAGCCTTGGTGGACTTGGTTAGATGCCCAGGCCAAGGTGTCACCGAGTACGAGTTTCGGCACAAGCCAAGTTTTAAGAGAGTCATAAGCCTTACTGATTATTTTTTATGAAATGTAATTGTTTTATATGAATTGAAATGAGTTTTGAATGTTATGAATTATATTATGATGGCATGATTTAACTATCTCCATTTACTCGGCTTTAGATGTTATAGATGAATTTTGCTTACTCACTGGGTTTATAAAAACTCACCCCTTCTTTTCACCCATTTCAGGCTCAGGACAGTTTGTAGACAGTCGATTTTGTCGAGGATTGCTTTTGGATCTGCATCCTTAGAAATTGAAGGTTTACAGTCTTGCATATTTTTGGTTATATCGAGGCCCACATGTCATTGTAGAATATTTTGTATACCTGGCTACGTGTGCCACTGTATGTAGGAATTTATTTTACTTTTACGCTACAAAAATTTTTTACACAGAGTTCTATAAATTTTGTTTTATACGAAAATAGAATATTTTATTTAATATTTTTATTTAGTTTGATTAGCCATAATTTCATTTTAAATGGATGATTTAGATTACTAAAATTATTTTTTGATAAGAAATGTATATTTTTCGATCGTATGCTGTATTTTTACCAGGTTTCAAAATTTTTTGGTAAAAATGATCAAAATACCCTTGTGTGACAGAAATTATTTTTTTGTTGGTTTTGATTTAAAAATAGTTTCTATTCCCTTAAAACATGATATTTAGTAACTATTGCTTACAAGGGAGATGTAAAATTGATGCAAGAGCCTTGCGAGGTTTCGGTTGACATTTTGAGTAATGAATGTCTGTCAAGACATCACGCCGGATGTCACAGGCTCGAAGGGAGTACTTGGTCGTGACAAGCTAGGTGACAACACATTGCCTAAACATATCATATATGTTTCACCTAGCCTTTGCCTCTAGTTTCCATAATAATCAAGTTTCCAAGCATCCGGATTTTATGAAACTAGTTGAGTAAGACCCACCAATAGCTCAAACATACTCGTGTAAAAGTGTGGCCTTGAGTGTGCTCAACAAGCCTCCAATTAAAAGAGCAGCCAGGTTATCTTGCTATATGGTGGAAGGTAACTTAATCATACGTGGTATGTGACTCAATATTTACCAAGGGATTTTATCCTTTTCGTTTCATTAAGGTCTCATTTGATTAGCATGCATAGCATTTAATATATCGCATAAAATTAAATCTATCACATGTTGTTCTACTAAGATGGTTATGGACTTTTCTACTCTAGTTATGAACATATAAAGTAAACATGCTCAACATGATGATGATCTTGCATTTCATTTGAAAAATGTCACTCAACAATTGAGGATCATAGTTCAAATCATTTGGTGCTTAGATTTGAAAAGATTTAGTAATTTTTTTTAAAAATTACTTAGTAAAGGAATTGATCATATCAAGGCCTTTAGCTAGCTCAAATCATATATGAATTAATTCTATCGGTAAGTTCTTTCTAATTAAACTTCTTTAATTATAAACCTAAACCAATTTAGGAAACTTCCTAATTTGAGTATCTATCATAAACCATTTTAAAAGGTTTCATGATCCAAATCATGTGTCCTAAATATTTTAGGAAGGTCCTTATCCACCTTTTAATCTTGTATTATCCATTCACTAATTGTAGAGTTCTAATCATCATTGGAAGTCCTAATTTATTAGTAAATTTATCTTAATTAAAATCTATCCTAATCGCATTAGGATGTCATCAACTCAAGTTGACTTTCAATTTTAATTAAAATTATCTAATCTAATTAGATGTGGATAAATTTAAATCATAATCCCTTAATTTAGGGAGTCCTCATCAAATGAGGAAGACTTAATATTTTTGGAGATTTAATATCAATCAATTTAAAATTGATTGATTCCACCAAGAATTCAAACTCCTTGATTTTAGGCATGTATCCCTAACATTTAGGAGTAAATGATCAGCTAAGGAAAGAATCCTTCTTGATCATTGAATATCCAATTTCTCCAGGAAACAACCTCTTTCCATAAAGTGGTTGCATCCATGGCAATGGGAGATGCAGCATCCATGTGTGGTAGCACCATGCACAACCTTTGTCATGAGTGCCATTTCACATGTAAAGGACATTCCTTTAATTTAGTTAAGTGTCCAGCCACTCAAAAATTAATTCAAATTCAAAATTTTATCCTTTAATTGAACCTTTCAAATGAGGATAATATTCTGAAATTTTCAGAATTAATTTTGCAAGATTATCTTGCCATTCAAAACCGATTTCCAAGCTATAATTATTCTCTAAACTGTTTTCAAACTTTCAATAATTAATAGCCTAAATCAGCTTGTTTGGCCATGAAAATTTCCAGAAATAATCCTCATTGAACATTTTAATAAAAATAATTTTTCTGGAATTTTTCAGAATTAATTTCAAGAGTTTCTTGTCAATTAAAACTGAAATTCATGCCAGAACAGTGAGCTGGACAGATTTATATTTGCACCAATTTTCTTGCTTGAAATCAGCATGTTTGACCATGATATTTTCCAGAAATAATCCTTATTGAACATTTTAATAAAGATAATTTTCCTGGAATTTTTCAGAATTAATTTCCAAGACTTTCTTGTTAATTAAAACTGAAATTCATGTCATAACAGTGAGCTGGACTGCTTTCACTTTTTGCTCCAATTTCTTGCTTAAAATCAGCCTATTCAATCATGAACATTTCATGATTTTGCTGTCCACATATCCAGCAAAAAATGTGGAACAATTACATATTTTATTTGCTGGAAATTAAGCACAAATAGAAGCAGAATTCTGCACCTAAAACCTTGTGTGTGCTGCCTTACAAGACAGCCTCCAAAACCGTGCCTTATGGTGTCCCTTTTTCTTGTGCTTCCTTAGCACAATGTAAAACACTCATTAGTTAAGTCTATATATGATTCAAATAAGTCAAGATAAGATTAAAGGAGGATACAAAGGTTGCTGGACAGAATTAAATGAAATTGGCAAAGCAGATTTTTTTTTTGAAAAATCGATTTTAGCAAAATCACACCAAATCAAAATACAAAACAATTATTTGTTAATCAAGCATCCATTGAACATGAACAAGCACTCAAATGGCATGAAAAGGGCTCTGATACCACTAATGGATGAGGGCTGATCATGCATCAAATGTAAATAAAATGGAGCGGAAATAAATTTAAAAAATTAAATTTACGCCTCACCCTATTAGGATCTCTTTCATGCTAAATTGAGTACATAATTAAATTAAAAATAAAAGTATATGATCATATCACTTAACCTAAATAACAAAGGTTGATGAATCCTTTGTTAAACCATCAAATCAGCCTTTGAAAAAGCTCAACCACCTCAGCCCGGTTGCTGCAAACCAAAGCTGTCCAAGGAATCCTTGTGCAGCCTCTAATGGTGATCCACACCAATGAATGAGAAAATCCTTCTATAAGGATTGGGAGTGCTAAGCCTCGATAATGTGCTAGCAAAGATGAGTTTCATAAACTCATAATCCATACAAAATTGTGGGGCTGAACAAACAAAAAAGAAGTGAATGAAAAACTATTTTTCTTCAACTAAGGAACGGCAAGACAAAAGAATTTCTAATGTGTCGTTCACTCCTTTTTGTTTTTTCAGCCGTTCTCCACACCCATGTTTGGAGGCTATAGCAAGGTATTTATACCTTGAATTAATTTTACACCCTAATTTCAAAACTATTTTGTAATTGCCAATTAATCCAATAATTTGATTAAATAATTTAATTAAGTCCTTAAGAAGCCCAATTAACTTAATTGTTTAATTTAATCAATTAGGCCCAATAACTTAATTAAATAATTTAATTAATTAAGCCCAACAATTTAATTAAACAATTTTAATCAAGTAGGCCTAATGACTTAATTAAACAAATTCAATCAATTAGGCCCAATGATTTAATTAAAAAATTTAATTAATTAGGTCCAATGATTCAATTAAACAATTTAGTTAGTTAGGCACAACTTGATTAAACAATTTTAATCAAGTGCTTGAGAAGCTCATAACTTCTAATTTGATTAAGTCCAACTTAATCACCTCTCCCATTTTATTTTCAACATTCATTTTAGGTGTGTGACCCATTAGGCTTATAACATGTTGGCAATGAACTCAACATATAATTCTTAAGTTAAACTTAGAATTAGATAAATTTAAACTACTTTAAATTTATCATTAATCAAGTTAACTACCTAGAGTTCATAAACCAAGATTGGGATCTAGCAATCCATCATGGCCACCCAAATGTTAGAAGAGTCAAGATGGTTTGACTTAACCTTTCAGTGATCAGCCTTTCAGCATAATTCATTCCCTCATCATATATCCCAAAGATGATAAAAGCATGGTGAAGTGTCTACTCTTATTGATCTCCATAGTCGTTCATAAAGTTTGATCATCAGCTTTATAAAGACTTATGAAACTTCTTTCATAAACTTTAAGTTGCCTTGGCCAAGGAGTTCAATAAGCTAATATCAACCAAAATAGCGAGGATATGTCCCCTGCATCACTTTGGGTGATGATTCCTATCTTGACCGCTCATTTGCCTTCACATGCTTCATGTTATACCCAAAAGCATCCTGTTTAGGCATCTTGGTTTGGCACTCGTAGGGATGAAATCAAAGCATAGCACTCCACACATAAGACAACTCGATGTCTCAAGTCTAGGGAGTATTTACACAACTGACATATGAGAAGTATTGCATAGACACTTGAGTGAAATACCAAGTGTACTTCTCATGGCGGGTCATGTTTAGTGAATTTGCTCTCCTAAGTAAACACCTACATTCTAGTTCCAAGTATCTCTATACTTCAACCTATGAGATCGGTTGCTTACTTCTCAATTAAAGAACATAGAATGTACTAGTCTCTAAGTATCATTGATGTCCAGTCTCAATGATACATTGACCAAGAACATTTTGAGATTATGCTTTGATGCATAAGGATCTCATAATTGTAACCCATTACAGTTCCCTTGCAAGGCATATTAATCTCATGGATTTCATCCAATTAGACTTATAACTTGTTATAGTTGATGTCTTATTGATGAAGGAAAACCTTTAATCATTCAACATGAATGATGTTGTTGCATGATTGGAATCAAGTCTTACCAATCCCAATTGGTTGCAGGGCTCATCCCAACACATGACCCTTGGCTTGGAAAGCAAAACCTTCAACACCTTATCCTTCTGCAAGACTAGGAGTTGCAGAGGTATCTGCAGCTGCAGGTTCAGAAGGCGGTTTTTCTTTTTCCTTCAGCACATTTTCAAGTTCTATCAATTTCTCTTCAATTTTCAGCATCCTTACTCCTTGGTCAGTCAACTTTCCATCAATCTTCATGAACAGGTTAAAAAACATTTCATTAGAGAACTGAGATGAGGATGCTTCAAGATGTGTAGGTAGAGAAGTTTCTTTTCTACGAGCAACTTTAGGGGTTTTAACAAAGGTTTCTCCATCTAGCTTATGCCCCATTTTAGGCAAACTTCCAAGGTAAATGGCTTGGTCTCTACTTTTCACTTTATTTGCTTTATTCCTAGAGCTCCAAATACCTTTCTTCTACACTAGAGACGTGATGATATTTCCATAAGGCAAATTTATTTTCTCTAGTCTACATGCTCTTCTCATTCTCTCAATCATAAATCTGCGTAGGTTAAGTAAAACACCACTAAATGCATGCTTCATTAGCCATAGATCCTAGAGGCTAATGTAGCTAAAACTTCCACTCCTGCCATGAATGTTCGCAGCAACAAAGTAACACAAAATTCTAATTTGAGGACTTGTAATTGATGGGTTTGACTATGGATGACATGCTCAAAATACGCAGCGGAAAGAAAATTAAAAATTTTATAACTAAACAACAAAACATGCCTCCACCCATGGATCACCTTGGTGATATCTAACACATAAAAGCACAAAACAAATTGTTGTTTAGAAAGTTACCTTGCCATGTAATTTTGTAATCACGATGGCACTTTCCGAAGCAATCCCGCGAACACCACAAGGAACAAAAACCCTAGCCAATCAAGTGCTTGGCCTCCAATGGTAGTACACATGATTGCACTTGCACCTTCAACAAAGGGAGGAGTTTTTAACTATATTTTGTGCTAGCAAAAAGGACAACAATTACCCTTTTCTTCGTTTTCACAATCTTAGCTGAACTTCTCTTGAAAATTGCTTCATAAGCAATTTTCTCTTTCACATAAAGGGAGTGGTGGCAAAGAAAGAAAACATTTCTCTTTTTCTGACAAATACTACGTTTTCTTCAATTGTGAAAAACTCTCATGAAAATTGTTAAAAGGTGACTTATATTGTTAGGTTAAAATAATCTTCAATTTTACAATTAAGCCCTCAGTATTATAACACATTATAATATTGGGCCCATTACTTAATTAAACTCTTTTAATTAAGTCCTTGGAAATTAAAATCAAAACTAATTTCCTTTATATTTTGCAATCAAGGCCTTATAGTTATAACTATTTATAATTATGCCAAAAACTTAATTAAACTTTTTTAATTAAGTTTATAGAAGTTAATTACCTAGCATGTGATTTAAGTCTAACTTAAATCATCACTCTCCTAATTTAATTCAAATGCAATCATTGTGTGTGACCCATTAGGTTCCTAACATGTTGGCAATGGAGTTGATTAATGACTTAATTGATTAATATAAATTTCAATCAATTAGTTTATAATCAATTCCATAGACCAAGATTGGCATCTAGCAATGCATCATGGCCACCCAATTGTTGGGAGAGTCGAAAGGTTCTTTGACAACCTTTTAGTGTACAGTTTATCAATGTAATTCATTCCCTCATCATATATCCCAGAGATGATAAAAGCTTCGCACATTGTCTACTCTTATTGACCTCCATATTTGTTCCTGCAATTATAGCATTAGCTTTATAGAAGTTATGAAACCTTTTTCATAATCTCCATGTTGCCTTGGCCAAGGACTTCAATAAGCTAATGTTAACCAAGAACTGATAGGATATAAAACACTCGAGGTGATGATTCCTATCTTGACCACTCATTTGCCTTCACATGCTTCATACTATACCCAAAAGCATCTTGTTTTGGCATCCTTGGTTAGGCACCCATAGGGATGAAATCAAAGCATAGCACTCCACACATAAGACAACTTGGAGTCTCAAGTCTAGGGAATATTTACACAACTGACACATGAGAAGTGTTGCATAGACACTAGAGTGTATTACCAAATACACTTCTCATGGCGGGTCTGTTCAGTGAACTTGCTCTCCTAGGCAAGCACCTATATTCTAGTTCCAAGTATCTCTATACTTTAATCTATGAGATCGATTACTTACTTCCAAAGTAAGGAACATAAAATATACCAATCTCTAAGCATCATTGATGTCTAGTCTCAATGATACATTGACCGAAACATTTTGAGATTATGCTTTGATGCATAGGAATCTCATAACTGCAACCAATTACAGTTTCCTTGCAAGGCATATTAATATCATGGACTTCATCCAATTAGACTTATAACTCATTATAATTAATGTCTTATTGATGAAGGAAAACCTCTAGTCATTCAACATGAATGATACTATTGAATGATTGGAATCAAGCCTCAATTAATCCCAATTGGCTACAAAGCTTAACCCAACAGTAATAAGGTTGGCATTACTTTTGGAGGAATATTTTTCCTTCTTCCCTATGATAATTTCCCACAGGGATAGGGGGTATAATTGTGAGACCTTGACCTTTATAGACTCATAGTTAGTAATGGACGTAATAACACGGGCTAGTCGTAGTTTCATCATTTCTTTAGTAAGCCCTTAAAAGTAAGTTTTAAACAATATTAAGATGTAAGTAGGCCTAAGGTATAAATGAATGATGAAAATATGCGTAAAATGATGAAGAAAATGAAAATGATGATGATTTTCATGATAGGGGCAAAATGGTCATTTTTCACCTCGGGTTAAAATTTTTTAAGTTTTCATGAACTCGAGCATTTTTAGACCATTATGGACGTTGTCCCAGTGTCAAAAAAGTAAAAAGATTGCATAAAGGATTGAAAGAGAACAAGCTAATTTATGGAGGGGCATTTTCATAATTTAAGTGAAGTGGATAAGCATGGGCTATAAATATCTTGTTCTTCCAGTAACTTTTTCATTCTCCAGTAGCTTTTCTCCTTCTTCTTCCTCTTATCTCACGTTGCTTTCATCCTCCATGAAAGCTTGATATCAAAGCTCCATAACCTCCTTTAAAATAGCTCCACTTTTCATGCCTTGGTGCACTCCTTTCATAAACCCTTGTGCTCTTCCACTCTCTCACTTTGAAACCCTTAAAAAAAATTGTTTCCATACTCTCTCTCACTACTTAGGTGTTTTAGAGAGAGAAAGAGGAAGCTTTAATAGTAGCTTGAAAGTTGTTGGGAAGAATTTCAAATACAAGCTACCAAGGTGAGTAGTACACTAGAATTGAGTTTTTATGTTGAAAATGATTAGTGTTTAGACTTGGGGGTGATTTGGTAGTTGGGGTTATTCATTCACTTTAGAGTGATTAGAATAGTGAACTTAGATAGCCACTTAAATGGCAATTTGAAAGCTAACTAAGAGAAAGCTTTTAGATTTTATAAGTACGTGAATTGACTTAATGGTGATGCTAATGTGATAATAGATTCCAACGAAGCCCCATCGCCCCATTTGGACCAATAGAGGAAGTTAGAGTTGAGTAAGGATTTAACAAAATACCAGTGAGCGAACTTGCATTTCAAAATTTGTTTTGGGAATGTAAACTTATTTGCACAATATACTTGAATGATTTTATCCAACTTTCCTTAAAAACAAGTGCCTTGGGAACAAACCTTTGATAAATTGATTTTATGTTGTGACATGCGGTTGTTATGGATTCATGCACTACTACTTTATGCTGGTATATATATATATGTTGTGCATGATGGTTGATATTGTGTGATGATTATAACCGTGTGTGTGCACTATGTGGGGGAATGCACATGCTAGTAATGGTGGTGGTGAGGGAGATGGATGATGATAGTGCCCCGTGTGCACGATGTGGGGGGATGTACACGATGGCACTGATTGTGCACGATGCGGAAGGATCCACAAGATGACTCCTGCTATGTGCATGATGTGGGGGTATGCACATGAGCTGGATGAGATGATAGTGGTATTGGTATTTATCCATGTATGTATATGTATATATGTTTAGAGAATGAAAACTCATGAATATGGTTTATGGTTGAAATGCATATGAATTTGGCATATTGAACTTTGGAAATTCTTTATGTGTCTTATGTTGATTTTGTCATTTCGGCAGGATGGCCTTTTTCTTGAAAGAACGGAAATATTTCTTTGGTGCTCTGTTTCTCGCTGTAGCAAAAAACATTCTGTTTTATGGCTGAAATTTTGCTGATTCTTGTTGCAGCAAAAAACTTTCTATTTTGCTCCTTATTTAGTTCGATTACTGTCCTATTTTCCACTTCTTTGGTACCATAGTTGAGCATGGACTTCTAACATTAAGGAATTAATTAGTTAAGTTTGAAATGAGGGGGTTTGGTGAGAAACCCTCGGCCAGTTGAGAAACCCTCGTTCGGCTAATAACTTGAATCCTAACTTTGCTGCAGTGAGGACCCGTCGCTTGATTTGCACGAATGCTATTAAAGTTTTCACTCTCCAAATCCTTTGTTGAACATGGACCCCTTTCATAAAGTGATTTACTCATGTGGGGTTTACATGAGGGGTTTTAATAAGAACTAAAACAAATTGCATTGTTTTGAAAAAAATGAATGCATCATGATTTCGTTAAACATTCCTTATTGTTTGCTTGTTCCCTTATTCTGTTCACTCACTGGATTTATACTCATCGTTTTCAACTTCAAGTTTTCAGATCAAGAGGTAGCTGGTAGCTAGGTCGAGGTGTCCTTGTAGATTCGTATCTTTGGTAGGTATCAATGGCATTCAGTAGTTACACCTTCACTGTGGTCACTCCGCTTGAAACCCAAAGTCATTTTGTTGTAAATATGTACAAGTGATGTAAATTATTAAATTGCACGTTTAGACAATATATGTACATTTTGATTGGTATGCCACTATGAGTTGGTAATGCTTAGTATTATTTTGATACAAAGTTATGGAATGTAATTTAGTAACTTTTGATGGAATGGTGGACAAGTCATATAAATAGGCTTGCTTGGGCTTAGTGGACTATGTCCATTACACCCATGCGCCGGTCATGGCCCAAAATTTGGGTTGTGATAATAATTTTCAGGGAATTCAAACTCACCCTCCTCACATTCGATTTTGAGTAGGCTCCCTAAATCTGTAGTAGTAATAATAAATTTTTTTTCCATTCAAAAAGACATTTAGACCATCCTCAATATAATCATCAAAATCCTCAAGTTCATTCTTATCTAGTGCTATACTTGCATAAAATTCTTTAACTAAACTAGCACTATAGGATTGATTCTTAAATGTACTAAACTCCTTCAGTTTTAATTCTTCAAAATAATCTGATAAGCTTGTTTGAAATTTTGGAATTTCATTAAAACTGTCCCAATCAATGTATTTAGCACAAGTGATAGGGGCATTCTCTAATTTCCTGTATCTCTCTTCATGGGCTTTGTTTCTAAATTTGGAGGATGGGATATTACCTTTCTTAAATGATTTTCCCTTCTCTTTCTTCTTTTTTGTTTTGTGACCCTTCTTAATCATCCTCTTTTCAGACTTTTCGATTTTAGAGGTGTGCAGAATCTTTTTCTTCCTCTTCTATATTTTGGATTGTGAACTTTCCTCTAATGGTAGCTTACCTTTTTTCTTCTCTAGAGCTTCTTGAGATTGTCCCGATTTTGCCATTTGGTTTTAAGGATTTTTAACTTAGGGTTTCGAGAGTTTGAGAGGGAGGGGTTTCAGTTTCAGATGGGTCAGTTTCAGAAGAGAGAAAGTGTAGAGAGGAGGAGTTAAGGGCAGTTTAATTTTCTAAAAAAAAAAAATCATCTGTCTCCCCTTTTAATATTGTCAGTTTTTCTCCTGTTCAAAATTTGAAAATTGCCTTTCATTTTTATTTTTTAGCTAGGTGATATTTTGTGCCCATTTCCTTCACCTGGTATACTATTTCTATTTACTATTTTATTCATTTTTCTCTAACTCACTGAGTCTTATTATTTCAAGTGACAAAACACTCTTAGTTGATTAAGATTCTCTTAATCGACTAAGTGCCTTCTATTTTATATGTAAAAACAAAGAAAATTTCCTACAGCTCCTGCATGTTAATCATCCAGAAATTTCTTCTAATCTCAGAGAATCTATCCTCTTTTAAGGGTTTTGTGAAGATGTCAGCTAATTGATGTAAAGTATTTACAAACTCAATTTTAATGTCACCTTTCACTATGTGATCTCTAACAAAGTGATGTCTAATCTCAATATGCTTAGTCCTAGAATGCTGCATTGGATTTTTTGAAATGTTGATTGTACTTGTATTGTTACAATATATTGGTACGTTATGCATTGATATTCCATAATCTTTTAGTTGTTGTTTAATCCACAAGATTTGAGCACACCAGTTGCCTAGAGATACATATTTGACTTCAGCTGTAGAGAAAGAAACTGTATTCTGCTTTTTGCTTGACCATGACACAAGCATACTACCTAGAAACTGACAGGTTCCGCTAGTGCTCTTTCCATCTGTTTTGCTACTAGCAAAATCTGCATCTGAATATCCAACTAAACTAAAGGATGATTCCCTAGGATACCATATCCCTAAAGTTTGTGTATCTAAGAGGTATCTAAAAATTCTTTTAACAGCAGTCAGGTGTGATTCCTTAGGTTGAGATTGAACATGAGCACACAAACATACAGAGAATTGGATATCAGGCCTGCTAGCTATTAAATAGAGTAGTGATCCAATTATACCTTTATAGAGCTTTTGATCAACATCCTTTTCTTTTTCATCTACATCAAGTCTGGTAGATGGACTCATTGGTGTGCATATTGATTTCAGCGTCAGCATATCAAATCTTTTGAGCATGTCTTGAATGTATCTTTCTTGGTTGATGAAGATTCCTCTTTCACTTCTTTTGATTTGAAGGCCAATAAAGTACTTCAGCTCACCCATCATTCTCATCTCAAATTCCCCCAGCATCTCTTTAGCAAAGTTCTTGCATAAAGCCTCATTAGTTGCACCAAACACAATGTCATCCACATAAATTTGAACAATAATTAAATCATTTAAGTATCTTTTAATAAACAATGTTGTATCAATACTACCTCTAACATAACCTTTTTCAACTAGAAATTTTGAAAGCCTCTCATACTAAGCTCTAGAAGCTTGTTTCAATCCATACAAGGCTTTGTGAAGTTTGAAAACATGATCTGGTTTTTTAAGGTCCTCAAAACTAAGGAGTTGCTCAACATAACCTTCTTCCTGGATGAAACCATTTAAAAATGCATTCTTTACATCCATTTGGAATAACTTAAAGTTCATAAAGCAAGCAAATGCAAGCAATAATCTTATAGCTTCTATCCTAGCAACCGGTGCAAAGGTTTCATCATAGTCTATGTGAAACCCAATACCCTCATATTATGAAACCTCGACCTCCATAAACACATAACTAGAAGTAGATGCGATAACACGAACTAGGGGTTGTTTCGTCATTTTTCATGGTGAGCTCCTGAAAGTAGCTTTCTAATGTTATAAAGGTCTAAGTAGGCTTAACGAATAGATGAATGATGCTAAAATGAATGAAAAAGATAAAAATACTGATAATTTCCATAGTAGGGGCAAAATGGTCATTTTACATCTCGAGTCTAAATTTTTACATTTTTGTAAACTTGAGTATTTTTAGATTATTATGGACTTTGTCTCAGTGTCAAAAGAGTAAAAAGGTTGCACAAAGGATGGGAGGAAGACAAAGCCACAATGTTAAGGGCATTTTGGTAATTTACATGAGAAATTGGACAAACTTTAGATATAAATATCTAATCTCCAGTAGCTTCCTCATTTTTCCAGCAAATTATTCTTCTTCTTCCTCCCATCTCACATTTCTTTCATCCTTCATGAAAGCTTCTCTCAAAGCTTCCATCACCCTCTCAAACTAATCTTAAATTTCATGCTTTTACACACCTTGTTATAGGGTTTTTCATGCTCTTTCACTCTCTCACCTTAAAACCCTTAAAAAGTCTTACTCCCATACTTTTTCTCACTAGCAAGGTTTCAACGAAGCCCTACCACCCCATTTGCACCATTAGAGGAAGTTTGAGTTGGGTAAAGATTTAACAACTACTGGTGAGTGAACTTGCATTTCAAAATGTTTTGGGAAGTGCCTACATGTTTAAATAAATCATTTGAAAGTTTCATTTGTTTTTGCTTTAAAAATATACTTGGGGAACAAGCCCTTGATGAAATGTTTCTATCTTGTGAAATGTGCAATATGAATAGTTCATGCGTTACCACATTATATTGATATGTATATTATGCTTTGGATGCTTCTTTTATGTGATAATGATGACCCAGCTATATGCGGTGTGGGAGTGCACATGAGATGATGATGACCCAACTATGTGCGGTGTGGGAGTGCACATGAGCTGATGATGACCTGGCTATGTGCGAGTAAGGAGTGCACATGATGATGATATTGCATTGTGCGTGTAGGGAGTGCACATGAGCTAAGTGTGGCAGGATGGTATGTATGATGATGTATGTATATATATATGTTATAGAAAGTTTATGAAAATATTTGTGATTGTGTTGTATGTTGGCATTGTTAATTGTTCCCAAATTGCTTTTCATTTAAGCAAGAAAATAGCTTTTTGATGTAACAAGACCCTTTCAACTAAATTGCTCTGTTTCTCGCTGCAACGAGAATCCTTTTCGCTATAGCGAGAAATTTTCGAGTAGGCAGCCTTAATCCATGCTCTAAATTTCACTGCAGAGAGAATGGATTCTTGCTGCAGTGAGGAATTTTGCTGCAACAAAAATGAATCTCGCTGCAGCGAGAAACTCTCAGGTGGTTCCAAAATTCTAGTGCAATGCTTTCACTTTGACAAAGATTTTGACCACCCTCTGATCAGAGCTGGGCAAAGTGGTAAACATCATAGTTGTATCCCAGCCTCTTAGCTTTCTAATGACCTAAAAATAATATCAATTGGACTTCTGTAGTGGGAGAGATGATTGAAAAACTGAAATATATGCAAACCAAGAATGCCTTTTTGCTGTAGCGAGAAAACCCTCTGTTTGCTTGTTTTGCTTGGTCATTGCTGAAAATTTCATTCTATTCAACTTCATGGTTTATCATGGATCTTGTAACATCAAGGGATTAAACATTCAAAGTTTGAAATGAGGAGTTTTAACCAAAAATTAGACTAAATTGCATGGTTTTATGGTAAGTGCAACATGTTTTCTAAAACATTCCTTATCGTTGCTTGTTTCCTTCTTATGTTCACTTACTGAGTTTATACTCACTTTTTTAAATTGCATGTTTTCAGATCCATAGCTTGTTGGGATCAAGATTAAGGAGACCACTCGTATTCACCCTTTGGTAGGTATATGGCATTCGGTAGTTGTGCCCTCACCCAAGTCACTCTGTTGGTCGTCAAGAGTTTTGCATGTGGATTTACACTCGATGTAAATCACTAAGATTTAGGCTACAAACAATGGATGTATATGTGATATGATGATGCCATTATGAAATGGCAATGAATGATAGTATTTTGGGTTAGTACCAATATAAATATTTGGTTGCCTTGTTTATTATCGAAATATGTATAGTTGAGAATAAAGATTGTGGTTAGAAATGATGGTGGGAATGATGAAATAGAATTTCATAAATAGGCTTGCTTGGGCTTAGTGGGCTGTTCCCATTGGGCCCTTGCACTGGTCATGGCCCGAAAATTGGGCTGTGACAGTCTATTCCGTCCTCTTTGCTGTATCCTTCTGCTACCAACCTAGCTTTATTTCTAACTATTTTTAAACACCCATTTAATGCCAACAATAGGGTGGTTTAAAGGTCTAAAAACTAATGACCACACATGGTTTCTTTTGAATTGATCAAGTTCCTTTTGCATGGCCATTATCCAACTTTCCTCTTTCTTTGACTCCTCGAAGTTCTTGGGCTCAATTTGAGAGATAAAAGCTGAAAACTCACATGTCTCTCTAGTTATGTCACAGCCCTAATACCGGGCCATGATCGGCACATGGGCCCAATGGGCATAGCCCACTAAACCCAAGCAAGCCTATTTATGCAATTCCGATTATCATTCCCATCCATCATCTTTAAAATGAAATGCTGTAACTCTCAAAAGTAAGTGCTCCAATAATATTTTATAACAACTGAATATTCATATTTATATTATATCAAAGTACTGTCATCATCAATCCAACATATACATACTTCATTTATAATATGACTCATAGTAGTTTACATTACATATACATAAGAAGGGAACAAGCAATCAATAGGAAGAATTTGGAAATCATGATGCACTTGTTTCAAAAACAATGCAATTGATTTAATTTCTTACTAAAAACCCCTCATTTCAAACTTTGATTAATAACCTCATAGTGTTGCAACAACCCATGATCAATCCACGAAGTTAAATGGGTGAAAAATATGTCAAAAACCGAATAGGGTAGCATGTAGGACAGAATGTTTCTCGCTGCAGTGAAGTTCATTCTCACTGCAGTGAGAAACAGTATCAGTTTGCATGTGTTTCAGCTTTTCTCATATATCTTCCCCTACAGAAGTCCAATTGACCTGATTTTTTAACCATTAGAAAGATAAGAGGTAGGGATACAACTTTCATGTTTAACACTTTTCCCAATTTGGAAGGTAAGGTAGTCAAAATCTTCATCAAAATAAAGCTACTGCATTAGAACCCGAGAGTTTCTCGTTGCAATGAGATTTATTTTCACTACAGCGAGTTTCTGGCTGCCAAAACAGAATGTTTCTTGCTGCAGCGAGAAGTAGGGCACCTAAGTGTAAAAAAGACCTCCTTTGCACTAAAAATCCATTTGGTGTTGCAATGAACTCAATTTGCAAGAAAATGGGACATTCTCAAGATTCATCATGCCAATTTCAACATGAAGTACTCAAAAATTTCAAAAGTTCAACATGCAAGATTCACATGTACAATACCATACTCATGAACTTTCTATAACACACATATCTATATATGTATATGTATATATAAATATATATATACCCATCATCATGCACACCCTCCCATCATCATCAGCTCATATGCACTCCCCATTAGCACATGGCTGGGTCAACACTGCTTATGCGCACTCCTACTCGCACATAGCTGAGTCATGATCGACTTATGTACACTCCTACTCACACATAGCCGGGTCATCATCAGCTTATGCGTACTCCCACTCGCACATAGCTGGGTCATCTTTGGTGTATGCACACTCTTACTCGCACATAGCTAGGTCAATATAATTACACAACATTATTCATCAATGCACAACATATATATATATATATATATCAACATAATGTAGTAGTGCATGAATCCATAATAGTCATATGTCACAACATAAAGACAATTTATCAAAGGCTTGTTCCCAAGGCACACGTTTTTCAAAAAAATTGGATAAAATCAATCAATGTTTATGCAAATAAATTCACATTCCCACAATATAACTATCAAAAACATAACAGCCCATAAATCAAATTTCTAGCCATCTCTAACACCTTAAAATCAAATTCTAACTCATTTCTCACCTTGGTCATTTTTTTTTTTAGTTGAATTTCTTTTCAAAAGCTTCCAAGCTACTATGGCAAGTCTCTCTTTCTCTTTCTAAAACTTTCAACTAGAGAAAGTGCTGAACAAAGACTTTTTCAGAGTTTTAAGGTGTAAAAGTGGAAGAGCATGAAAAACCATATGAAAGAGTGGCAAAAGCATGAAATTTGGAGCTAGAGAAAGAAAGTTATGGAAGTTGCAAAGCAAGCTTCCATACAGGATGGAAGCAACATGATATGGAAGAAGAAAAAGGAGAAGAAGCTGCTGGAGAATGAAGAAGCTGCTAGAAGAAAAAGATATTTATAGCTTAAGCTTATCCATTCCACTTGAAATTATGAAAATGCCCTTAGCACATTAACTTGTTCTCCTTCAATCCTTGGTGTAATCATTTTACTCTTTTTATACTAAGACAAGGTCCATAATAGTATAAACATGCTCGAGTCTACGAAAACTTAAAAATTTTAACTCGAGGTGCAAAATGACCATTTTGCCCCTATTGTGAAAATTATTATCACTTCTAGTTTTCTTCATGTTTTCATCATTACACATCATTTATTCATTCCTTAGGCATATTTAGACCTTAATAGCATCAAAAACCCCACTCGTAGGAACTCACCAAGAGAAATTATGAAATTATCCTTGGTCCGTATTATCGCATCTATTTCTAGTTACGTGTCACGACCCGGTACTCTTCTCAAGCCCGTGACAACCGTCACGATGTCCCGATAGACATTCATTACCCGAAATGCCAACCGAAATCTCGCAAGGCTTTAATATTAGTTTTCTCACCTCTCTTGTGAGCAACAGTTGCTAATATCATATTTTAAAAGATTATAAGCTATTGCCAAACAAAAATAATAAAAAAATAATTTTCGTCTGTCGAGGGTATTTGGGTCATTTCTCCCAAAAAATTTTGAAACCAGCTAATCATGTAGTATGCGAGTGCAAAACACATATTTCATAATAAAAAATAAGTTTAGATGTCTAAAACATTCATTTAAAGTGAAATTATGACTATTTGAATATAATAAAAATATTTAATAAAATATTCCATTTTCTTATAAAATAATATTTCTAGAGTTATCTGCAAAAAATTTTTGTAGCATAAAAGCGAAATAAATTCATACATACTGTAACACAGATAGTCAAGGTATGTAATTTAATTTACAATGACACATGGACCCCCAAATGACAAAAGTGAACGAAGGCTGTGAACCTACGATTTTTGAGGAAGTAAAGCCAACTGTAGCATTCGATGATATCAACTATCTACAAACTATCCTGTGCCTGAAATGGGTGGAAAGAGGGTGATGAGATTATATAATCCTAGTGAGTAAACAAATATCATCTAAAATATCTAAAGCCGAGTAAATGGAGACGATTAAAATAGATCATAAAATGGTTCATAACATCAAAACACATTTCAAATCATCGAAGCCAGTTACATTTCATCCAAAATATACAACGAGGCTTACGATTTTCTGAAAAGCTTGGCTCGTGCCAAAATCATTCTCATACTCGGTTGTCAGGGATACCTTGGCTTGGGGCTATCCCAACCGAATCCGCCAAGGCTGTTAAAAAGTCATGTACGCATAAATCATGTTTTTATTTTGAAAACATAGCCATTCCTTGGCGTTGGCTGAGTTCACTCTCACGTGATGGTTTGGCATGAAGTGAACTCTAAAGTTTTACCTCAAGAGTTACCCTACACGCCTCCTCAACCAAGGTAAGAATATACCAAAATTCTGTGCCCCTCAAAAAGGCTAGTCCACAAAACCCGTCACTGCAGTGACCAATCTATAACCCACCAATTCAACAAAAATTCAACAGCATGACATGGCAATTTTATCATTATCTAGCCTATCAAGGCAAACAACAGTTTATACATTTTCAACACAAATACACATCCAGCCATTCATGCCCAGATCATCATAAGGCATTCAATTCAAAACGTAATTTACAATTCGGCAAATAGTCTCCAATTACTCCATTTTAAGTCATCATTAAATTTCAAAACAATTTATAAAATCATTTCATTTAAACAAATTTTCCATAAAATTTCAAAATCGGATAAAAACATACTTTAGATAATTAAGATGATAATAAGGTTACTCACGGTAATGGGAATCGAATTCGGGATACTCTGATTCTGGATCCTCGGATACTACCTTTTTACTATTGTCGGAATGCTCACCACCTAGACATAATGCACAATAAACAATTTGCTACATTTGTGCTAAACCGATGTAAAACCAATTCAGGCTCTATACTAATGCATGGAATGGGATGTGAAATACTCGGGTAACTATCTAAATACAATGTTCAATATAAATTCAATTATGTACCTAAATAAAATGGTATTGGCCAAATTCGATTTATCACCCGATTAATTGGCCAATACGTCCAATTCAACTCCAAACAATTCCATTTCTCTCCCAATACTCCAAATCATTAAACTCAAGTCAAGTAACATAAAATTTAGCAAGATCATCTTCACATTTCTTCTTGGGAATTTCGGCCATGGTGGGTGCATGAACACTATGGTTTTTCCCACTTGATTTTTACACCATAAATCATTAATTCCTAACCAAATCACTTGAAATAAAATCAAGTCCACCATCAACACACCTTAGGGAAGATTTGACCAATGGAGGGTGATGGAAGAAAATGAATTTTTCTTGTTTGCTTTTCATGCTACACATCACTAACTAACTAAAAACACTAGAATATAGTGAAATCTAACCAAATCCAAGTTCAAAACTCCTCCCCCCATGTCCGGCCAGCAAAGGTATCCTCATGAAAACTTGATTCTCAACCATGGAAAATGAAAAGGAATGCATAGGAAAGGTTGATCACAACCTAGAATTGAAAAATCTTACCTTTTGTCACTTGATTCTTTGAAATTTTGTGATTTTCTCTCGAATTTCTTAGCTAGGTTTTTGTTCTTCTTATTTTCTTCCCTTTTCTTCCTTTGGCCGACCAAGAGAAATGAGTTTGGAGGGTTATGGGCTGATTTTTAAAGCCAAATAATAAAATAATCCAAGCTTGACACTTGTCACCATGTTATTGGTCCTTATTTAAAAACTTAATAATTAAGCTTTCTTCCACCACCACATAAAATCCTTCAATTATCCATGATATAAAATGCTAATGGCTGAAATCCATGGCCATGACAAGTGTTGGGTGGTGTAAAATTAAAATTTTGCCCTTGAGGTGGCAAAATGACTATTTTGCCTTTATCCTCGAAAAAATGCCGAAATTAAAATTCTTCACTTCTCAAACTCAAATTATACTCCAAATGATCAATCTTAGTCAAAAATTTCATCCAACCCTCACATCTTAACCTTGGGTGGCAAAATGACCATTTTGCCCCTAGGTCATGAAAATTCCAATTTGACTCTAAATCGGTCCTCGAACTCCGAATCACCATTTTAAGTCATTCTAGGGTTTTAAAATTCTAAATCTCATCTGAAAATCTCTATTTGGACTAGTTCGAGGCTTAATTCAACTTAATTGTACCATTTGGTACATTACCGTCCTTTAATGATTTTCGAGGTACCCAAGTAAGCAAACATGCATTCTTATGTAAAAATGACATCATAAACATATTGTAGAGCCGGGCTTGACAACATTACCCCCCTTAAAATAAAATTTTGACCTCAAAATTTCATTTACTGAACCCAGAGAAAAGGTGGGGGCATTATTTTCTCATTTAATGCTCGACTTTCATTCATTCATCCGATCCTCATACACTATTGTGTAGTTTACGGCACCATTAACATGCCATACTCATTCCTGTACATATCCTCAATGTTAGGAAAGATTAATGGCTTCAATTATTTCCACATACTTCATGTTTACCTTACATTTAGGAAATTTCAATCTTCTTAATCCTATTAATCCATCTCATATGGCTTAATCGCACTATAGATTACATTCCCTTAACTATTTCCCCAAAATTCCTTAGGTCACCATAAATCGACTTTTGATAAGGTTCTTGATCGTTACATTATCTATACAACTCATCAAATATATTGAGTTCAAATCTCGAGCCACTAAAAGCATTCTTCATTTTAGTTGGGTGCATCACTAACTCCACACATACGTATACACGCACATTCAAATGTCCATATTCCTCATTATGTATAAGGGTCCTTATTCTCAAGTGCCTTCAGACTAATTTCTCTTTGTTCATTCCCATTCATAACCAAGATTCAATAGAATAATCTTTATAATTCATACAAATTCTCATCATGTCATGCATAGTTCCACCTCATTTACATACTTATACTCTTTTCTTATCATTTCCAATTATATGCTTAAGTTTCCTTATACTATATATCATTGCATCACAATGTCATCTCCATTGAATTATAATATATTATGCGTGTATGCTTTATAATCCCATTGATGCCTCAAAGATTTTTCTTAACTTGATCATTACATCTTATGCAATACCACAATTCCTAAGAGTCATTCTTTTTCCTCGATTATCCTTCATGCCTCTACATTACCTTGTATCCTTCTTGCATTCTGATATTGATTTGTCACTTAAAACTCAGACTCATTTGAATCATGTATGCCGCAAGCATTTTTGAATTCCAATTTCCATAATATATTAGGAAAGTTTCATTATCTGACTTCATTAACAAGGTTAACTTCAATCATCTTTTGTTCCACTCTTTCATATGAACATAACATCATTCTCCCTTAGCCAATTTACAAATTGTACTTGAAATTGTAAAACTTGAAACTATGTCCTCCTCAAGTACTTTTCAATGTCAATACAAGTATCACTCTCAGCTTATGGCTTCCTTTTTATGATCATATAACTTAATGTTTGCTTTCACGAGATCTATTGCAGAACTTATCTTGAGTATTTGCTTGGGGATATCTATCTTAAACTTATGTCTCACAGCATGTGTTCACTTAACTCATGACTTAGCCGTTTGGCTCCTTAGCAAGTTTCAAAATCACACATCTTATACTTATCTCGTATAATTTATAATTCTTTCTCAAAGGTGTTCAAACATTCTTGAAACACTTAATCACTTATTTGCTCTTTCCATACTCCAAGTATATCATTTCCATAAAGGCATGCACTTGCTCTGTCACAACCCGAACCTCCCTCAGGCCCATGACAATCGCCGTGACGTCCCGATTGACACTCATTATCCGGAATGCCAACCGGAACCCCGCAACGCTTATATATCAGTTTCTTTCCTTTCCTATGAGCAATCGTTGTTAAATATCGAGTTTTAAGAGAATATACACTATTTTAGATCAAAAACAATCAAAATAAAATTTTCGCCACACAGGGGTATTTTGGTCATTTTTTCTCAAAAATTTTGAAACTGGCTAAAACGTAATATACAAGTACAAAACACATAATTCATATTCAAAATGAGTTTAAAAGTCTAAAATCTTCATTTAAAACGAAATTACGGTTATTTGAATATAATAAGAAAATAAAAGAAATATTAAGGAAAATATTCTATTTTCTTATAAAACAATATTTATAGAGTTATACGTGAATAATTTTTATAGCGTAAAAGCTAAATAAATTTATACATACTGAAATACAGTAAGCCAAAATATTTAATTTAATTTACAATAACAAGAGGGCCCCCGAATAAACAAAAGTAAAGAGGACTGTGAACCTACGGTTTGGAAAATGCAGATCCAATGGTAGTCCTCGATGAGATCAGCTATCTACAGTCTATACTGAACCTGAAATGGGTGGAAAGGAGTTGGGTGAGATTTTGCAATCCCAATGAGTAAACAGACATTATCATAAATATCTAAAGGCGAGTAAAATGGAGGCAAGTTTAAACAACAAATTTCAACCCATTTCATAATGTTTTCAATTTATTTCTTAAACCATAAAATATTTGTAATTTACCAAAACAGTTGTTAAGGCTTATGTCTTTTATTAAAACAAGGCTCAAGCCAAAACTAATCCTCGGGGATACCTTGGCCGAGGCATCTAACCGAGTCCGCCAAGGGTGTTAAAATATTCACACGTGAAACACATTTTTATTTTTAAAACCAGCCGTTCCTTGGCGTTGGCCGAGTTACACATTCACGTGGGGGTTCGACGTGAAGTGAGCTCTAATACTACCCCAGGAGTTACCCTCCTCGCCTCTACAACCGGAGTAACTATATAACTGGGTTTACCGTGCCCCTCTAATAGGCAGTCCACGGAAACCCGTCACTGCAGTGACTAACCCACCAATTTTAATAAAATTTCGACAGTATAACGTGGCTTTTATTTATTTATCCAGCCTGCATAGTAAAAACAACTTACATAAATTTCCCAATGCACTCACAAAATATAGCCACATATACTCATTTCTCATAAGCCATTCCTAGGAAAATATATATTTTTCAAGTCAATTTGCAGCCTCCAATTACTCAATTTCATAATCAATACAATATATTTTTATTTGTCACATTTATTCCTAAAACATCAAAAATCCCGTTTTAATCTCGTTTTCATTTCATAAAATACATAAAGGGCATTTAAAAATAAACTCTAGATAATTTACAATAATAATAAGTTTACTCACCGTTTGTACAAACTAAAAGCTTTCTAAGCGCCCCGATCACTACTCGTCGGGTACGACTTCTTTGCCTTTTCCGGAAGGCTCTCCTCCTAGACACATTACAAAAATTTACACAATTCATCACATTGATGCTAAATCACTATATAATTAACTTAAATCCTATACTAATGCATGGTATGAAATGCAATAGCCTAAAACGGCTTAAACGCGGTATTAACCTATTTTTGGCACTTTGCCCGATAAATTGCTAACGCGCTCCATTTTAGCTCTAAATCATCCCATTCTCTCTCCAACATTTCTAACCATTAAATATCAGCCAATAACCTTCTAAAAACAACAAAATCAGCTCACTCCCTTCCTTGGAAAATTCGGCCAAAAATGGGACATTAACTCGGTTAATTTTCTACTTTGTTTTTCTATCACGTTTAATCGTTTTTCATCATTTTCTCTTCATTTTCCTTAGAATAAAATCAATTCATCATCATTGTACAGCATTGAGCATCCAGCCAAGAGTGGGTATTGTGAAAATTTAATGATTTCTTGCCCAATTTAATTTCTAAACACATTTAACTAACTAAAACTATCAATTTAACTAAAAATCAAAACCTAAAAATTTCAATTTCTCTCCCCTAGAATTTCGTCCAGCCCTTGATATCACTTTTTGATCTCTCTCCTCAAGCATGCTAAATGGAAATAAAGGCATAGGAAAGGTAGAAATCAAGCTAAAATCGAAAAATCTTACCGTTAGACGCGTAAACGGTCGAAAACCGCGAATTTCCCTTTGAATTTTCTTGTTTCTCTTTGGTTTTTCTTTTTTTCTTCCTTTCCTCTCTATTTCCTCTCTTGTTCTTCCTTATGGCCGGCCAGCACTTAAAATGGGGTTTAAATGGGCTGACTTTTCATTAAAATAATATTATTTCATTTTAAAAAATGCCACGTGTCACTTTCCCATTGGCCCATTTTTAAAATTTCATCCATTTGTTTCCAAATTTTCACCATACACTTGTCCCACATATCCATAACTTAGATAAAATTCTCAGACTTATCCAAAGTCTCAGTGGAGTAATTTTTGAAATTTACACTTTTGCCCCCGTAAAAGTGAAAAATTATATTTTTGCCCAAAAAATTGAAAAATTACCCATAGACATATTTTTCATCCCTTATACTCATACCATTCTCCAATTTGTCAAATTTGATCTAAATTCTTTCAAAATCTCAAATTTTGTTCGCGAGTGGTAAAATTACGATTTTGCCTCTACATTCCAAAAATCACCAGAATTAAACTTTTTCACTTCCTATCATTAAATTATACTCCAAATAGTTAATCTTGGTCAAAAATTTCACTCCATTATCAAATTATTATCGTAAGTGGCAAAATGACGATTTTACCCCTAAACATCAAAATTTTCAATTTTACCCCTAATGAACCCTCGAACTCCGAACAATCATTTTTAGTCATTCCTGGACTGTAAAATATTAAATTTCATCCTACGATTCCTATTTGAACTAGTTCGAGGTTAAATCAACTCAAGTGTACCGTTAGGTACAATACCGGGTTTCGTCTTTTCTTAGGTGCTTTCCTAGCATAATAACATGCTACTCAGTGCATGTATGTCATGACATGTATTTATAGGGTCAGGTTTTATAATTCTACCACCCTTAAAATAAAATTTTGACCTCAAAATTTCACTTACCAGATTGGACAAATAGATGCGGGTATTGGTTCCTCATTTGATGCTCTACTTCCCATGTCATTTCCTCCATTCGAGCACTTTTTCACAACACTTTGACCATTGAAATACACTTGTTCCTCAGTGCTCGATCTTTTCGATCCAAGATACTCACAGGTTGCACCTCGAACTTCAAATCATCATGCAACTCGATCGGAGGTGCTTCGAGGATGTGAGAGGGATCTGGTACATATTTCTTAAGCATGGAGACATGGAAAACATTGTGGATCCGATCTAACTCCGGAGGTAATTCTAACCGATAAGCCACTAGTCCAATCCTTTCAATGATTCAGAATGGTCCAATATATCTCGGGTTGAGCTTTCCCCTCTTCGCAAATCAAATCACACCTTTCATTATCCAATAAAACACCATAATTTATCATGACAGTATAATCAATAAGATTTAATACTTCAAAGTATTCAAATTATTACCTTTCCAAGGATAAACCTGAAGAAAAACTCTATCATCGATCTCAAACTCCAATTCTTTTCTCCGTTTATCTGCATAGCTCTTTTGCCTATCTTGGGCTACCTTTAGCCTCTCTCGTATAAGCTTGATCTTGTCATTAGTTAGATCGATCAATTCCACACTCACTAACTTCCTTTCACCTACTTCATCCCAACAGAGCGAAGTTCGGCACTTCCTTCCATACAAAGCCTCATATGGTGCCATCCCAATACTAGACTGAAAACTGTTATTATACGCGAACTCCACCAATGGCAAATGTCTGTCCCAACTCCCAATAAAGTCAATGACACAAGCCCGTAACATATCCTCCAAGGCCTAAATGGTCCTTTCGGATTGACCATCAGTCTGTGGGTGAAAAGCAGTACTAAATCTCAACTTAGTTTTAAGAGCTTCCTGAAATTTTGGCCAAAATCGAGAAGTGAATCGAGGATCTCGGTCTGACACTATAGAAACGGGAACTCCATGTAGCCTCACAATCTCATCTATATAGAGTTAAGCCAGCTTCTCAATAGAGTATGTACTATGGACAGCTAAAAAGTGAGCGGACTTAGTCAACCGATCTACGATCACCCAAATTACATCTTTTCCCCTCTGTGTCCACGGCAGTCCCAAAACAAAATCCATAGTTACATGCTCCCATTCCACTCGAGAACAGGTAAAGATTGAAGTGTACCTGCTAGCCTCTGATGCTTCGCCTTAACTTGCTGACATACGAGACACTTTGCTACGAATTCTGCTACATCTCGTTTCATACCTGGCCACCAATAATTCTCCCTGATAGTCCTATACATCTTGGTGCTTCCGGGATGTAATGCATAAGCAGATGAATGGGCTTCTTCCATGATCGCTTGTCTCAACTAGTTTCCCTCATGAACACAAACTCGATCTCTAAACATCAAGACGTTATCCTCTCCAAATCTGAACTCACTGACTCCCCCATCGGTCAGTTTTTGAATTTCTTTTCTTAACTCATCATCAGACCTCTGAATGTCCTTGATCTGATTAAGTAACGAAGGTCGCACAATGAAGTTTGCCAATAAGGATCCATCCTCACCATTTCTCAACTGGACCCCAAGAGATTTCATCTCTATTAATGCTGGAAAATAACAACTCTGAAGTGCTGCTAAAGACGATGAAGACTTACGACTTAAGGCATCAGCTACAACGTTCGCCTTTCCCGGATGATAGTCTATCACCAAGTCATAATCTTTTATCAACTCCAACCATCGCCTTTGCCTCAAATTAAGCTCCTTTTGGGTGAGCAAATATTTTAAACTCTTGTGATCCGTAAATATCCGACAATGCTCACCATACAAGTAATGCCTCCAGATTTTTAAAGCAAACACCACTGCTGCTAACTCTAAATCATGGGTAGGGTAATTTGCTTCATGCCTCTTTAGCTGTCTAGAAGCATAAGCCACAACTTTTTCATCCTGCATCAATACGCACCCCAACCCCAACTTTGAGGCATCACTATATACTACAAATCCCTTACCATTAACAGGAAGTGTTAAAACGGGAGCGGAGGTTAACCGGTTCTTTAGCTCCTGAAATCGATTCTCACAAACATCATCCCACACAAACTTAACTCCCTTACGAGTTAGACGGGTCAAAGGAGCTGCTATTAAGGAAAACCCCTGAACAAACCTCCGATAATAACCGGCTAATCCGAGGAAACTACGAATCTCCGTCACTGTCTTAGGTTGCTCCCATTGTAAAATTGCCTCTACTTTCTTAGGATCAACATATATTCCAGTTCTCGATACTACGTGTCCCAAGAATACCACTTCCTGTAACCAAAACTCACACTTCGAAAACTTTGCATACAACTGTCTTTCCCTCAAAGTTTGTAATACTATACGCAAGTGGGCAGCGTGCTCATCATTATCTCTCGAGTAAACCAGTATGTCATCAATGAACACAATAACAAACTTGTCCAAGTAAGGGTGGAACACCCTATTCATGAGATCCATAAAAGCTGCCGGTGCGTTAGTTAACCCGAAAGGCATGACCAAGAACTCATAATGACCGTACCGAGTCCTGAACGCTGTCTTGGGTACATCCTGTTCTTTAATCCTCAACTGATGATACCCAGACCTTAGATCAACCTTGGAAAACACTGTAGCTCCCTGTAATTGATCGAAAAGATCATCAATCCTCGGTAACGGATACTTGTTCTTAATGGTCATTCTGTTAAGCTGTCGGTAATCGATACATAACCGAAGTGTACCGTCTTTCTTTTTCACAAATAAAACCGGTGCTCCCCATGGAGATATACTAGGGCGTATAAAACCCTTGTCCACCAACTCTTGCAATTGTACTTTCAACTCCTTCAACTCTGCCGGAGCCATTCTATATGGAGGGATAGAAATAGGTGCGGTACCCGGAAGTAAATCAATAGGGAACTCAAGCTCTCGATCAGGAGGCAGTCCCGGTAAATCATCAGGAAATACATCAGGAAACTCACTTACTATCGGGACATCCTCTAACTTAGGTTCCCCCTTTGAAGTATCAATTACGTATGCCAAATAAGTCGGATACCCTTTCTGCACTAATTTTGAAGCTTTGATGGCCGAGATTACACAGGACGGTAATACTCGGCGTTTCCCTACAAACACAATCTCTGCTCCCTCCGAATTTCGAAGAACAACTTCCTTTCGGAAACAATCCACGTTCGCCCGATGTGCAGTTAACCAGTCCATACCCAATATTAGATCAAAATCCAGGATCTCTAGAGGAATTAAGTCACCCCTAAATTCTTCCTCGCCTACCCTTACCCCACAGTCTCTATAACAACTGTTTCTAACTAGCTTTTCTCCTAAAGGGGTGTGAATTACAATTTCTTCCTCTAATGGTGACAAGTTTCTATCAGCAATTGATGCAAATGTGGTGCTCACATAAGACCTATCTGAGCCAGAATCTATCAAAACATAAGCATCTTTATCAAATAAAGACACAGTACCTGTCACTACTCCAGGTCGGACCCGTGCCTCATCTTCTGTCACAGCAAAAACTCTTGTTAAGGTACGAGTCTGTGGTCTCAAAGGTGGATGTGCCGGGGTATTACTCTCCACATCGGATCGTATGGCCACTCCTTGTCTCGGTGGCAACCCAGAAGAATCTCTCCTCTACATATCAGTGCGAGCTGGTGAAAATGATGCAACTATCGTGGCTTGTCCTAACCGTGGGCAATTACTCCTAATATGACCTATCTGTCCAGATTGGAAACATCTTGTTGGCCTCTACATAGCCCACTATGATAATTCCCATAATTTTTGCATCGGTCAGAACCTCTGAAACTCTTCCTAGAATCAATCATAACAGCTCTGCTAAACCTCGAAGGTCTCTGTTGTGATGGTGGAAATGGAGGTCGAGGAGATGTCACAGAAACAAAAGTAGTACTCCCTAAAATCGATGAGTCCTTGCCTCTTTTTATTGGCTGACTAGAAGACATACTAGGATTCCTCCTTTTTGCAAACTAAGTCCGAATCCTCCTATTCTCAATCGTGAGCTTCTCAGCCTGTAAAGCCATCTGTACCACCTCCTTATGTGGCTCCCTACCAGTCACTGTCATCCGCTCTCTAATCTCATTACGGAGCCTTTCCTCGAAATAACTGGCCTGATTCTACTCAGATTTCACCAGATCCGGCACATATAACATCAACTCGTTAAAACGAGTCTCGTACTCCTCTACAATTAGATTCCCCTATTTCAAACTCAAAAATTCTCTTTTCTTTTCTTTTTGATGAAAAAAAGTGAAATACTGCCTATCGAATTCCTTGAGAAAATCGGACCACGTCTAAGGAGTAGTGGAACGGGACTTCACTGAATTCCACCAAGTACGAGCCCTCTTCTCTAATAATCTCGTAGCCACCATCAGCTTCATGTCGTCGTCTAATTTGATATCAAAGAGAGTCTCTGAAACTTGATTAATCCAGTCCTTTGCCACAGTGGCATCCAACTCACCCGTGAAAGACACACAACAGAGCTGTCTAGCCTCTTTTAGCTTCTTGGAAATGGATACATCTTGTACCGGTGGTGGAACTAAAGGAGTAACTGGTGGTACTATAGGTGGAACTTGACCAGTCTGAGCTCCACCAGCAATTGCGGTAAAGAAAGCTGCCAATGCATGTGCTGCCTTAGTAGGCATGGCGGGAATACCAGTAGGTGGCGGAGGAGGTGGAGGATGTGGGGGACTATCAGCCTGCTTAGTAGTAGGTGCTGCCTAAATGGTAGACGCAGCCGATTCTTCCCCTACTGCAACTAACTGACGACATTGGGAATGACCTTTTCCCCTCTCAACCGATCTAGTGAGAGGTGGGCGTTTGCGTTGAGGAGGCATAATAATCTATAAGAGAAAACGAGCAAACTTAGGGAACCTTAGGCTCTATATGAAAATGCATGCATTCTATTCAACCTAACCTAACTTAATTCGGGGCCGCACTGATACTGTAAATTTTTAAAACCACTTTAAAACCAAAAACTCTTATCTTTAAAACCAAAGGCTCTGATACCAATCGAATTGTCATGACCCGAAACCTCCCTCAGGCTCATGACAATTGCTGCGACGTCCCGATTGACACTCATTATCCGGAATGCCAACCGGAACCCCGCAAGGCTTACATATCAGTTTCTTTCCTTTCCTATGAGTAATCGTTGTTAATATCGAGTTTTTAGAGAATATACACTATTTTAGATCAAAAACAATCAAAACAAAATTTTCGCCACACAAGGGTATTTTGGTCATTTTTTCTCAAAAATTTCGAAACTGGCTAAAACGTAATATACAAGTACAAAACACATAATTCATATTCAAAATGAGTTTAAAAGTCTAAAATCTTCATTTAAAACGAAATTACGGTTATTTAAATATAATAAGAAAATAAAAGAAATATTAAGGGAAATATTCTATTTTCTTATAAAGCAATATTTATAGAGTTATACGTGAATAATTTTTATAACGTAAAAGCTAAATAAATTTATACATACTGAAATACAGTAAGCCAAAATATTTAATTTAATTTACAATAACAAGAAGGCCCCCGAATGAACAAAAGTAAATAGGACTGTGAACTTACAGTTTGGAAAATGCGGATCCAATGGTAGTCCTCGATGAGATCAGCTATCTACAATCTATACTGAACCTAAAATGGGTGGAAAGGAGGGTGATGAGATTATAAAATCCCAATGAGTAAACAGACATTATCATAAATATATAAAGGCGAGTAAAATGGAGGCAAGTTTAAACAACAAATTTCAACCCATTTCATAATGTTTTCAATTTATTTCTTAAACCATAAAATATTTGTAATTTACCAAAACAGTTGTTAAGGCTTATGTCTTTTATAAAAGAAAACAAGGCTCAAGCAAAAACTAATCCTCGGGGATACCTTGACCGAGGCATCTAATCCAGTCCGCCAAGGGTGTTAAAATATTCACACGTGAAACACATTTTTATTTTTAAAACAAGTCGTTCCTTGGCGTTCGCCGAGTTACACATTCACGTGGGGGTTCGACGTGAAGCGAGCTCTAATACTACCCCGGGAGTTACCCTCCTCACCTCTACAATCAGAGTAACTATATAACTGGGTTTACTGTGCCCCTCTAATAAGCAGTCCACGGAAACCCGTCACTGCAGTGACTAAACCCACCAATTTTAATAAAATTTCGACAGTATAACGTGGCTTTTATTTATTTACCCAACCTGCATAATAAAAATAGCTTACATAAATTCCCAATGCAATTTATCAAATATAGCCACTTATACTCATATTTCATAAGCCATTCATAGGAAAATATATATTTCAAAATAATTGTCAGCCTCCAATTACTCAATTCATAATCAACACAATATATTTTTTATTTGTCACATTTATTTCTAAAACATCAAAAATCCCATTTTAATCTCATTTTCATTTCATAAAATCCATAAAGATCATTTAAAAATAAACTCTAGATAATTTATAATAATAATAGGTTTACTCACTGTTTGTACAAACTAAAAGCTTTCTAGGTGCCTCGATAACTACACGTCGGGTACGATTTCCTTACCTTTACCGGAAGGCTCTCCTCCTTGACACATTGCAAAAATTTACTCAATTCATCACATTAATGCTAAATCACTATATATTTGACTTAAATTTTATACTAATGCATGGTATGAAATGCAATACCCAAAAATGGCTTAAACACGGTATTAACCTATTTTTGGCACTTTACCCGATAAATTGCTAACGCTCTCCATTTTAGCTCTAAATTATCCCATTTTCTCTCCAACATTTCTAACCATTAATTATCAGTCAATATCCCTCTAAAATCACCAAAATCAGCTCACTCACTTTCTTGGAAAATTCGGCAAAAAATGGGACATTAACTCGGTTAATTTTCTACTTTGTTTTTCTATCATGTTTAATCGTTTTTCATCATTTTCTCTTCATTTTCCTTAGAATAAAATCAATTCATCATCATTGTACAGCATTGAGCATCCAGCCAAGAGTGGGTATTGCGAAAATTTCATGCTTTCTGCCCAATTTAATTTCTATACACATTTAACTAACTAAAACTATCAATTTAACTAAAAATCAAAACCTAAAAATTTCAATTTCTCTCCCATAGAATTTCGTCCAGCCCTTGATATCACTTTTTAATCTCTCTCCTCAAGCATGCTAAATGGAAATAAAGGCATAGGAAAGGTAGAAATCAAGTTAAAATCGAAAAATCTTACCGTTAGACGCGTAAACAGGTGAAAAACGTCAATTCCCCTTTGAATTTTCTTGTTTCTCTTTGGTTTTTTCTTTTTTTCTTCCTTTCCTCTCTATTTTCTCTCTTGTTCTCCCTTAAGGCCGGCCAGCACTTAAAATGGGGTTTAAATGGGCTAACTTTTCATTAAAATAATATTATTTCATTAAAAAAATGCCACGTGTCACTTTCCCGTTGGCCCATTTTTAAAATTTCATCAATTTGTTTCCAAATTTTCACCATACACTTGTCCCACATATCCATAGCTTAGATAAAATTCTCAGACTTATTCAAACTCTCAGTGGAGTAATTTTTTAAATTTACACTTTTATCCCCGTAAAAGTGAAAAATTACATTTTTGCCCAAAAAACTGAAATATTGCCCATAGACATATTTTTCATCCCTTATACTCATGCTATTCTCCAATTTGTCAAGTTTGATCTAAATTCTCTCAAAATCTTAAATTTTGTCCGCGAGTGGCAAAATTACGATTTTGCCCCTACACTCCAGAAATCACCAGAATTAAACTTTTTCACTTTCTATCATTAAATTATACTCCAAATAGTTAATCTTTGTCAAAAATTTCACTCCATTATCATATTATTATCGTAAGTAGCAAAATAACGATTTTACCCTTAAACATCAAAATTTTCAATTTTATCCCTAATGAACCCTCGAACTCCGAACAATCATTTTTAGTCATTCTTGGACTGTAAAATATTAAATTTCATCATACAATTCGTATTTGAACTAATTCGAGGTTAAATCAACTCAAGTGTACCGTTAGGTACAATACCGGGTTTCATCTTTTCTTAGGTGCTTTCCTAGCATAATAACATGCTACTAAGTGCATGTATGTCATAACATATATTTATAGGGTTGGGTTTTACTTGCTCACCAAAATATTTACATGCATGCTTAACTACTTATGCTTCAACTTATCTCCAAGGGTTTCTAGCATACCACGTAGTTTACTTGTGTTATCACTAATCCTTTCCTTTCAACAAAGTCAAAACAAGATTTGTAAATTCTCGTAACAATACTCTATATAAACTCATTTGCTATATCATTCTTGAAATCTTCATTCACACTCTTATCACTTGGTATTGACATCTCTTATCAATATCTCATACATTCATCTAACCTTTCCCTCACTTCCTCTTTAACCTTTTACAAGGTTTACCTTATTTCTTAAGATTTGACTTTAGTCAACATATTATTCATCTTAACACTCCCCCAATGCACTTAAGACTCCCAATAAAAAAATTCAACATCAAAACCAATGACCATTTTCCAACTTGTGAGTCCAATCTTTATGCTGCTTACAGTTTACTCATGCTTTCTAGCCATTAGGCGTTCTTAACTAATTACATTTATAAAGTGGATAATTCACTTAATTATTACATCTCGTCCTTGCAGTTGTAAGATCAAGATATCTCGAATTTAGGATGCAGAAGTTTCCCCCTAGAGCATATCTAAAAATCTACATATTTCAAGTCCCACCTTAGGACATCTTTCCCATATGGTGTAATGAATTCACAATATATACATCATCATACACATAATTACTTATTATTTATGGTATCCCATTATTTTCATTATCCATTTCTGATCATCTTCCTTGTCTTATAACTTCAATAGTTTATTAACTTCCAGTACAAAGACCACGAAAATAGTTCATCTTTTACTACACTTATACTCACAATCCTTATTAATCAAAAATTTATCTTTTTCAAGTTCCTTCATTTATCTCTAATGGACCATATTTGTATTAGATTATCTTCCTATAATGTTATGGCATCATTTTATACTTCATCCACCCTCAAGCTTACAATCTTTGACTTTATCATATTAATCGCTCAAAATGTCATCTAGAGCCTCATTGATCCCTTCCATATCCTTTCGAATTGTAACCACAGTTAAGATTCCCAATTTCACATCTCCATGATTAATTGTTAGTCTTACCACACTGTCTCCCAATATCTCGTGCAATTACAATACACTGAACCTGCTTATTATAACATAGTCCCTTAATTCAATGTGTTTGCTCAAGAATTATCTTCTCTGATACAATTTGTCCCATAAATAAGAATTTTATTTATTTAGCTTTGCATTCGGAATCATATCAAATCTCACATACTTCGATAAGTAATAATTTCCAACAAACATCATTAATTCAAATGGCTTTTTATATCTCATCAAAATCAAGAGTTATCACCCCAAAAGTTCATTATGTTAATCAGTATCCATTTCTTAGTACTGCAAAATATATTCATTGTTAATTAGGGTAATTGCTTGAATCATTAATGACTTTCCACATCAGTCTTCAATAATTATCTAAGATGATCAACCATGCCACTAAGATAAATATCTTTCCTTAATAGTCAAAATGCTAATCCATTTCTGTCCTACCAAAAGATTCCCATATACATCCAGTGCCAAGCCCGACTCTACAATATGTTTATTATGCCATTCTTACATAAGAATGCATGTTTGCTTACTTGGGTACCTTGAAAATCGTTAAAGGACGATATTGTCCCAAATGGTACAATTAAGTTGAATTAAACCTCGAACTAGTCTGAATAGAGATTTTAAGTTGAAATTGAGAATTTTAAAACCCCAGAATGACTTAAAATGGTGATTCAGAGTTCGAGAACCGATTTAGAGTCAAATTGGAATTTTCATGACCTAGGGGCAAAATGGTCATTTTGCCACCCGAGGTTAAAAATTGGAATGTTGGAAGAAGTTTTTGATCACAATTGACTATTTAGAACATAATTTGAGTTTGAGAAGTGAAAAATTTTAATTCTGACATTTTTTTCGAGCATAAGGGCAAAATAGTCATTTTGCCACCTTAGGGGCAAAATTGTAATTTTACACCACCCAACACTTGTCCAGCACATGGATTTTACCCAATATAATCATGGATAATTGAGAAAATTTAAATGGTGGAGAGAGATTTCGTAATGGCTAAGTATGACACATGGACCCATGGAATGGTGACATGTGTCAAAATCTCATCCATTCATTATTTTCCTTATAAATTAGCACAAAATCAGCCCATTTCTCATTCATATGGCCGGCCAAAGAAGAACAAAAACCCTAGGTAGAGAATTTCAAGAGAAAAAGTGTGGAAAATTAAGGAAAACAAGTGAAAAAATTGAGATTTCTCAATTTGTAGTTGAAATCTATTTCCCTTAAGCATTTCTCCTTATTTTCCATGGTTAAATTTCATGTTTTCATGGTGAATTCATGGCTAGTTGAATGGGTATGGAGAGAGAATGATGTTGGATTGATTTGATTTCAAGTTATATTAGTGTTTTTAGTTAGTTGACCATGTCTAGAAGCAAAACAATAAGAAAAGAATTCATTTTCCCATCACCCATCAATGGCCGAACCTACCTTGTATTAGTGAGGATGAATTGGATTTTTTATTTTAAGAGAATTAATTAGAAAATGATGAATTATGGTGTGGAAAAGTAGTAGGAAAAATCACGGTGTTAATGCACCATTATTGACCGAAAATTCTAAGAATAAAAGTGAAGATGGTTTTGTCAAATTTTAGGTTATTTGACTTGTGTTTGGTGAATTAAGGTATTGGAAAAGAAATGGAGCAATTTGGAGCTAAATTGAACGCGTTGGCCAATTAATCAAGTGATAAGATGAATTAGGCCAATACCGGGTTTAGATGGTTACCCGTGCATTTTGCATCCCATATCATGCATTAGTAGTCTAAATTAGTTTAATTTTGATTTAGTACCAATGTAGTAATGTTCTTGATTTTGTACTCTGTCAAGGTGGTGAGTCCTCCAATAAAGGTAAGGAAATTGCATCCGATGACCAGTAGTCAAAGTACTTCGAAAATCTGCACTCTAGACATTGTGAGTAACCTTATTATCGTCTTAATTAACTAGAGTGGTTTTATCTGATTTTGTGAATTTTATGGAAAATGAGTTTAAATGGTTAATTTTTAGGTTTTACAAACAAAATGCGTTTAAATAAAATGATTTCATAAAATTATTTTAAAATTGAATGATGGCTTTGCAAATAGAGTAATTGGAGACCATTTGATGTATTGTGAATTTATGGTTCTAATTGATTGGCTTATGACAATATTGGCATGAATGGCTGAATTGGTATTTGTGTTGAAATGTATAAATTGTTGTTTGGCTTGATGGGCTGGATAATGATAAAATTACCATATCATGCTGTTGAATTTTTATTGTATGGTGGGTTTAGCTTGCTGCAGTGGGCTGGTTTTGTGGACTAGCCTATTAGAGGGGCACGGAACCTGATCATATTTTACCTCGGTTGGAGAGGCGAGTAGGGTAACTCCCGAGGTATAACTTTAGAGTTCACTTCACGCCAAACCACCTCATGATGATGAACTCCGCTAACGCCAAGGAACAGCTATGTTTTCATAATAAAATAGGATTTATGCGTATATAACTTTTTAACAGCCTTGGCGGACTCGATTGGGATAGCCCTCGATCAAGGCATCCCTGATAACTGGGTATGAAAATGATTTTTGGCACGAGCCAAAGTTTTAAGAAATTCATAAGCCATGTTGATTACTTGATTTATATGAATTGATTTTATTTGATTGAAATGAGTTGAAAGGTGATGAATTATAGTATATTAAACTGTTTTATCTGTCTCCATTTACTCAACTTTAGATATTTTAGATGGTATCTGTTTACTCACTGGGATTATATAATCTCACCACCATTCTTTTCACCCATTTCGGGCTCAATATAAGCTGTAGATAACTGATATCGTCGAAGGCTATAGTTGGCTTTACTTCCTCAAAAACTGTAGGTTTACTGCTTTTAATACTTTTAGTCATTCATGGGCCCACTTGTTACTGTAAATTAAATTAAATAATTCGGCTTACTATATTACAATAGATATAAATTTATTTTGCTTTTACTCTGTAAAAATTATTTATGCAGTGTTCTAAAAATATTATTTTATGAGAAAATTGAATATTTTATTCAATATTTTTATTTTATTTTAATAATCATAATTTCATTTTAAATGAGGGTTTTAGATGTTTAAACTTATTTTTTATTTTGAATTATGTGTTTTGTACTCGCATACTACATTTTTAGTGGATTTTGAGATTTTTGAGGAAAATGACCAAAATGCCCTTATGAGAAAAAAATTGTTTTTCTATTGTTTTGATTTGGAAATAGTTTATAATCTCTCAAAACATAATTTTAGTGACTAATACTCATAGGGGAAGCAAGAAAAATTGATGTTAAGCCTTGCGAGGTTTCGATTGACATTTCGAGTAATGAATGTCTATCGGGACGTCACAGCAATTGTCACGAGCTTGATGGGAGTTTCGGGTCGTGACAATTCTATTGGTATCAGAGCTTTTGGTTTTAAAGATTAGAGCTTTTGGGTTTAAAGTTGTTTTAAAAACTACAGTGTCAGTGTGGCCCAAGTTAAGTTAAGTTAAGTTAGGTTTGATAGAATAGAATACGTGCAACTGCATATAGAATTTGGAGTTGTTTAGACTCGTTCTGTTTCTTCTTATAGATCTTATGGGAGCATAAGTCATAGACAGAGAGCTATATACTCTTGTTCCCAGTAATCCACTTCTTTGTTAATGTCATACAAAGGTCATAAGTAGGGTCGTTGTCCGAGTTTAAGATGCCACCCGTGACACGAGCCAGTGTTAGAGAGATCTTAAAACGAATGCTCCAAATGAAAGATTAATGAAATGATATATCCCTCCGATTAAGGATGGAGAAATTTAGAGTTGGACTAATAGGCTGTAATAATTTATTCATTTGGACTAATAGGCTGTAATAATTTATTCATTTGGTGGAGTTATAATTGAACTCATGGTTGTCAATTGGAAAAAGATTTGGGGACTATGGATTGTATTGGGGTTAATATAAAGGAGCACGTGTGATAATGGTAATAAGGAGCGCACTTTGATTAGAATGAATAATGATGGTTGTAATTCACTTGGAGTGTATAAATTAAGCATTGAGGTAAGAGTAAACCCATACTTATGTGCACGAAGATAAAAATACTATGTTAATTGAGCTTGTTATGCCCATATAAAAGTGGTGTTGGGATTTTGAAATATTTTATATGTGAATATGTGCTGAATAGGTACAGTAGCTTAGAGGGAACTAGTGTTGATTTCGATTAAGTGATTGTGAGATTTCAAGAATTGATTGGACCTATTATAGTTCATGGATATAAGCACGTGAATTAACTCGAGAGTGAGTATCAACGATTACTATAATTAATGTGTGGTCATGAAGTAAGAAATTAGTAAACAAATCTACTCTAAGGATGAGCTTGAACTTTGCTATGCATAGAAAAAGGGGGAGCCAAGGGGTTAAAGGACTAGATGTGGAATTGGCAGCTTGAGGTTAAATGATTTGAAAATGTTGAATCTAGTCTAAGTGCCATATGAAGTTCTATAATTGAGACTGATATATGAATTACTTGAAAGATCAATTTAAAAGTTTATTCGATTCAAGGTGTGGCCTATGATATGAATGATCAGTCTTGAAGGTGATCTCCCCAGAGTAAGGAATTTAGAAAATGTTGATGTTTGGATATACTCTAAGAGAGAGAACTTCTGCATCCTAAGTTTAGGACAACTTTGATCTTATGATCTCAAAGGCAAGGTGTAATAACTAAGTAAATTATTCACTTAATAAATGTGATTGGTTATTGCTGAATAAAGTCAAGATCTTAACATTTAGTGGTATACAATTTGATAATTATGTATTTCAGAGTTATTTGGAGACAATTCCTTCATCAAATTTGCACTAAATGCTATGGTAAAGGCATATCAATATTAATATGGAAAAGTATCCAAGAATGGTCTTAACATACCACCAAAGGAGAACTAAACATGTTGAAATTAATGTTCTAATAGTGTGCAGATGATCGAAAGCTAGTTTGTAAGTTGTAGTTTTCATGATCATGAAATATATAAAGATTATCAATCTATGGACATACACTTGGAGTTGTAATTTACGAGTTTGGAGTATTTAATATATGATTAAATGGAATTAGCATTAGTTAAGGTACGTAAATCTTTTAATTAATTTCTGTAGAGTATGCATGATAGTAGAATGGAGGAACATAGTGCCGTGATACTATATGGTGAAGTTACTATACAATATGGAAAGAGTATTCTAAAGTGGAATTTATTGATTGTTGATAAATGTTATAGGATGAGAGGAATTTGAAAATATCAACTTTACCTATTATATGTGATAAGCACAAGAGGATATAAATGGTTATGGAAATTGTGACGTAAGCTTGGAGGGAAACCAAACGGTTAAGAATGACTAGTGTAGTAACCTTAAATATAAATGAATAACATTGATTAAGGAAACTCCAACAGCCACCGTGCCGCGGTGCTAAGAACACTTCATGTCTAGGACGCATGAATAAAATGAGATAGATGTGAAGTTGAACTTACGAGTTAACCTAAAGTCATTGAACTTGATTCTAAGTTTTGTTAGCTGGAGTTTTAAGGTTTTGGAAGGTATCGATATGAATGAGTTAAAGTTGAAATGGTTAAAGGTGTTCCCTTCGGGGTGGGGGAGAAAAAGTTCTAGGGTTCGAAACTTGGCGAGAAGGTCCTACAAGGCCTGTTGTGTCGCCTTTAGGCGCAACGTATGCGAGTAAGTCAAGTGATGGGGACCCAGACGTAACAATACCTCTGAGTGGACCCCGAAAGGATGCCACATAAATGGCTAAGTTATGGTTTAAGTGAACACATGTTGTGAGACATAAGTTTAAGATAGATATCCCCAAGGAAATACTCAAGAGAAGTTCTACCCTGGATCTCGTGAAAACAAGCACTAAGTTATGTGGTTATAAAAAGGAAACTGTAAGTTGAGAATGATATTAGTATTAACAATGAAAAGTACTTGAGGCGAATCGAGTTTCAAGTTTTGAAATTTCAAGTGCAGTTTATAAATTGGCTAAGGGAGAATGATGTTATGTTCATATGAAAGAGTGGAACAAAGGATGATTGAAGTTAACCTTGATAATGAAGTCAGATAATGAAACTTTCCTAATATATTATGTAAAATTGGAATTCAAAAATGCTTGAGGCATACATGATTCAAATGAGTCTGAGTTTTAAGTGATAAATCAATATCGGAATGCAAGAAGGATACAAGGTAATATAGAGGCATGAAGAATAATCGAGGAAAAAGGATGACTTTTAGGAATTGTGGTATTGCATAAGATGCAATGATCAAGTTAAGATAAATCTTTGAAGTATCAATGGGATTATAAAGCATACACGCATAATAGATTAGAATTCAATGGAGATGACATTATGATGCAATGATATATAGTGCAAGGAAACTTAAGTATATAATTGGAAATGATAAAAAGAGAGTATAAGTATGTAAATGATGTGGAACTATGCACAGTCATGATGAGAATTTGTATGAATTATGAAGATTATTCTATTGAATCTTGGTTATGGATGGGAATGAACAAAGAGATTAGTCTAAAGGTATTTGAAAATAGAGACCCGTATACATAATGAGGAATATGGACATTTGAATGTGCATGTACATGTGTGTGTAGAGTTAGTGATGTACCCAACTAAAATGAAGAATGGTTTTAGTGGTTCGAGATTTGAACTCAATATATTTAATGAGTTGTATAGATAATGTAATGATCAAGAATCTTATCAGAAGTCGATTTATGGATACCTAAGGAATTTTTGGGAAATAGTTAAGGAAATGTAATCTATAGTGCAATTAAGCTATATTAGATGGATTAATAGGATTAAGAAGATTGAAATTTCCTAAATGCAAGGTAAACATGAAGTATGTGGAAATAATTGAAGCCATTAATCTTCCCTAACGTTGAGGATATGTATAAGAATGAACATGGCATGTTAATGATACTGTAAACTACACAATATTCTATGAGGATGGAATGAATGAATGAAAGTCAAGAAATTTGATATGGAATGAAGTAATAAGATAGTGATTGGTATACCTAAATAAGTGTAAAATGTGATCGAAATTGATATGATTGAGATGGAGTTATGGTTCAACTTTAATGATAGTAATAAAAGCATGCTTGGTGTCTCGTTATAAGAGATCATAATTGTGAAGGTTACTGTTGATCTGATTTTAAAGAATAATAATAAACATAAGTGAAGTACTCGAGTTGAATTGGAGGTAAATAAGGTGTACAAATCGAAATTCCCTATAAAGGGGAGGACATAAGAGGTCGAGCATTAGATGAGAAAACAATACCCCCACATTTTCTCTAAGTTCAGTAACTAAAATTTTGAGGTCAAAATTTTATTTTAAGGGGGGTAGCGTTGTCAAGCCCGACTCTACAATTGTTTATTATGCCATTCTTACATAAGAATGCATGTTTGCTTACTTGGGTACCTTGAAAATTATTAAAGGACGGTATTGTACCAAATAATACAATTAAGTTGAATTAAGCCTCGAACTAGTCTGAATAGAGATTTTAAGATGAAATTGAGAATTTTAAAACCCCAGAATGACTTACAATGGTGATTCGGAGTTCGGGAATCGATTTGGAGTCAAATTGAAATTTTCATGACCTAGGGGCAAAATGGTCATTTTGCCACCCGAGGTTAAAAATTGGAATGTTGGAAGAATTTTTTGATCAAGATTGACTATTTAGAACATAATTTGAGTTTGAGAAGTGAAAAATTTTAATTCTGACATTTTGTTGAGCATAAGGGTAAAATAGTCATTTTACCACCCTAGGGGCAAAATTGTAATTTTACGTCACCCAACACTTGTCCAGCACATGGATTTTACCCAATATTATCATGGATAATTGAGAAAATTTAAGTGGTGGAGAGAGATTGCTTAATGGCTAAGATGACACATGGACCAATGGAATGGTGACATTTGTCAAAATCTCATCCATTCATTATTGTCCTTATAAATTAGCACCAAATCAGCCCATTTCTCATTCATTATGCCGGCCAAAGAAGAACAAAGGAAGAAAAGAAAGAACAAAAACCCTAGGTGGAGAATTTCAAGAGAAAAAGTGTGGAAAATTAAGGAAAACAATTGAAAAAGGTAGGATTTCTCAATTTGTACTTGAAATCTATTTTCCTTAAGCATTTCTCCTTATTTTCCATGGTTAAATTTCATGTTTTCATGGTAAATTCATGGCTAGCCAAATGGGTATGGAGAGAGAATGATGTTGGATTGATTTGATTTCAAGTTATGTTAGTGTTTTTAGTTAGTTTACCATGTCTAGAAGCAAAATAATAAGAAAAGAATTCATTTTCCCCATCACCCATCAATGGCCGAACCTACCTTGTATTGAGTGAGGATGAATTGAATTTTTTATTTTAAGAGAATTGGTTAGAAAATGATGAATTATGGTGTGGAAAAGTAGTAGGAAAAATCACGGTGTTAATGCACCATTATTGACCGAAAATTCTAAGAAGAAAAGTGAAGATGGTTTTGCCAAATTTAAGGTTATTTGACTTGTGTTTGGTGAATTAAGGTATTGGAAAAGTAATGGAGCAATTCGGAGCTAAATTGGACGCGTTGGCCAATTAATAGAGTGATAAGACAAATAGGCCAATATCGGGTTTAGATGGTTACCCGTGCATTTTACATCCCATATCATGAATTAGTAGTGTAAATTAGTTTCATTTCGATTTAGTACCAATGTAGTAAGTTTCTTGATTTTATACTATGTCAAGGTCGTGAGTCCTCCGATAAAGGCAAGAAAATTGCATCCGAGGACCAGTAGTCAGAGTACTTCAAAAATTCGCACTCTAGACATTGTGAGTAACCCTTTTATCGTCTTTATTATCTAGAGTGGTTTTTATCCGATTTTGTGAATTTTATGGAAAAATGAGTTTAAATGGTTAATTTTTAGGTTTTATAAACAAAATGGGTTTAAATAAAATGATTTCATAAAATTGTTTTAAAATTGAATGATGGCTTTGCAAATAGAGTAATTGGAGACCATTTGATGTATTGTGAATTTATGGTTCTAATTGATTGGCTTATGACAATATTGGCATGAATGGCTGAATTGGTATTTGTGTTGAAATGTATAAACTGTTGTTTGGCTTGATAGGCTGGATAATGATAAAATTGCCATATCATGCTGTTGAATTTTTATTGTATGGTGGGTTTAGCTTGCTGCAGTGGGCTGGTTCTGTGGACTAGCCTATTAGAGGGGCACGGAACCTAGTCATATTTTACCTCGGTTGGAGAGGCGAGTAGGGTAACTCCCGAGGTATAACTTTAGAGTTCACTTCACGCCAAACCACCTCGTGATGATGAACTCCGCTAACTCCAAGGAACGGCTATGTTTTCATAATAAAATAGGATTTATGCATATATAACTTTTTAACAGCCTTGGCGGACTCGGTTGGGATAGCCCTCGATCAAGGCATCCTTGATAACTAGGTATGAAAATGATTTTTGGCACGAGCCAAAGTCTTAAGAAATTCATAAGCCATGTTGATTACTCGATTTATATGAATTGATTTTATTTGATTGAAACGAGTTGAAAGGTGATGAATTGCAGTATATCAAACTATTTTATCTGTCTCCATTTACTCAGCTTTAGATATTTTAGATGGTATCTGTATACTCACTGGGATTATATAATCTCACCACCATTCTTTTCACCCATTTCAGGCTTAGTATAGGCTGTAGATAGCTGATATCGTCGAAGGCTACAGTTGGCTTTACTTCCTCAAAAACTATAGGTTTACTGATTTTAATACTTTTAGTCGTTCATGGGCCCACTTGTTACTGTAAATTAAATTAAATACTCCGACTTACTGTATTACAATATATATGAATTTATTTTTCTTTTACACTGTAAAATTTATTTATGCAATGTTCTAAAAATATTATTTTATGAGAAAATTAAATATTTTATTTAATATTTTTATTTTATTCTAATAATCATAATTTCATTTTAAATGAAGGTTTTTGATGTTTAAACTTATTTTTTATTTTGAATTATGTGTTTTGTACTCGCATACTACATTTTTAGCTGATTTCAAGATTTTTGAGGAAAAAGGACCAAAATGCCCCTGTGAGAAAAAAATTGTTTTCTATTGTTTTGATTTGGAAATAGTTTATAATCTCTCAAAACATAATTTTAGTGACTAATACTCACAGGGGAAGCGAGAAAAACTGATGTTAAGCCTCGCGAGATTTCAATTGACATTCTAGGTAATAAATGTCTATCGAGACGTCGCGGCGGTTGTCACGGGCTCGATGGGAGTTTCGGGTCGTGACATCAAGTCACTTAAATAGCTACTTTATAATTCATTCGAGTCATATACTTTAAAAGCCAAACTACTAACTTCTTTGTACATATAACTATTATCTTTTTTACACTACATCTACCTAGAGTTAAAGTAATACAAAATCTCACGAAAATATTACATGTCATTAAGATCATCATCTTAATCTGAACTTATCGGAAGATTCTACTCCAAGTCCTTTTTAAGATCCTCTTTCGAGTCCTCCTCCTCCTCTTGAGATTTTCTCCTTTGTTCCTCAATCCAAGCTTACTGTATTCTCTTGCATTCTTCGTCACTCACAAGTGCGACACCTATTCCACATTCAGGAGAAAAATGTCGTACAACAGTCACCTTCTTAGGGCGGTGATTTATAACAGTTGCTTTCTCCTTATTCTTTTCTTGTTGTTCCCTTACATTACTCCCACAGCTTGGAGGAAAGTGTCAAACAATGAATACAGATACCTTCCTAGGATGATAATCCCCTTCGGCTATCATTATTTTCCCCATTTCTTCAGCATATTCCTTAGACTCTTTCAAAAGGGAATTTCTCATGCTTACATTAATGTCATTACTATCAGCACTTTCAATGGTTTTACAAGGGTCGAAGCTTTCTTTTTCGCGAACCCTGATCTCCAAATCTGGTGGAATCCAATTAATAGGAATCTTAGGCGAGGCACTTTCTGAACTACTTGGTTCGGGTTGCCATCGGCTCCTAGCAGTAGAATCTAGCAATCCCTTGCTAATACTATGAGAGGCATCGGGACTACCATCTCTCCTAGACATGGTGTGTGCAACCAGCACACCTCAAAACCTATATGCAATCAAGCAGTAATTTCTTAATTATTTACGCATCACAAGAGCAGGTAGGTTTCTATATGTAGATGCATGCATTCTATTCAACCTAAGCTGACTTAACTTAACTTAACTTGGGGCCACACTAACACTGTAAATTTTAAAACAGCTTTAAAACCAAAAGTTTTGATACCAATATAATTGTCATGACCCGGTACTCTCCTTGAGCTTGTGACAACAGCCGCGATGTCCCGATAGACATTCATTACCCGGAATGTCAACCGAAACCTCGCAAGGCTTTAATATCAGTTTTCTCACCTTTCTTGCAAGCAACAGTTACTAATATCATATTTTAAAGCATTATAAGCTATTTCCAAACCAAAATAATAAAAAAATAATTTTCATCTCTCGGGGGTATTTTGGTCATTTTTCCTCAAAAATTTTGAAACCAGCTAATAATGTAGTATGCTAGTGCAAAACGCATATTTCATAATCAAAAATAAGTTTAGATGTCTAAAACATTCATTTAAAGTGAAATGATGACTATTTGAATATAATAAAAAAATTCAATAAAATATTCCATTTTCTTATAAAATAACTTTTATAGAGTTATCTGTAAGAAATTTTTGTAGTGTAAAAGAGAAATAAATTCATACATACTGTAATACAGATAGTCAAGGTACGTAATTTAATTTACAATGACACATGAGCCCCCAAATGATAAAAGTGAGAGAAGGCTGTGAACCTACGATTTTTGAGGAAGTAAAGCCAACTGTAGCCTTCGACGATATCAACTATCTACAAACTATCCTGAGCCTGAAATGGGTGGAAAGGAGGGTGATGAGATTATATAATCCCAATGAGTAAACAAATATCATTTAAAATATCTAAAGCCGAGTAAATGGAGACGATTAAAATAGATCATCATAAAATGGTTCATAACATCAAAACACATTTCAAATCATCTAAGCCAGTTACATTTCATCCAAAATATACAAGGAGGCTTACGATTTCCTGAAAAGCTTGGCTCATGACAAAATCATTCTCATACTCAGTTGTCAGGGATACCTTGGACTGAGGCTATCCCAACCGAATCTGCCAAGGCTGTTAAAAAGTCATGTACGCATAAATCATGTTTTTATTTTGAAAACATAGCCATTCCTTGGCGTTGGCTGAGTTCACTCTCACGTGATGGTTTGGCATGAAGTGAACTCTAAAGTTTTACCTCAAGAGTTACCCTACGCGCCTCCTCGACCAAGGTAAGAATATACCCAAATTCCGTGCCCCTCAAAAAGGCTAGTCCACAAAACCCGCCACTGCAGTGACCAATTTATAACCCACCAATTCAATAAAAATTCAACAGCATGACATGGCAATTTTATCATTATCCAGCCTATCAAGGCAAACAACAGTTTATACATTTTCAACACAAATACCCATCCAGCCATTCATGCCTAGATCATCATAAGCCATTCAATTCAAAACATAATTTACAATACAGCAAATAGTCTCCAATTACTCCATTTTCAAGTCATCATTAAATTTCAAAACAATTTATAACATCATTTGAATTAAACACATTTTCCATAAAATTTCAAAATTGGTTAAAAACATACTTTAGATAATTAAGATGATAATAAGGTTACTCACAGTAATAGGAATCGAATTCGGGATACTTTGATTCTGGATCCTCGGATACTACCTCTTTACTCTTGCCAGAATGCTCATCACCTAGACATAATGCATAATAAACAATTTGCTACATTTGTGCTAAACCGATGTAAAACCAATTCAGGCTCTATACTAATGCATGGAATGGGATGTGAAATACTCGGGTAACTATCTAAATACAATGTTCAATATAAATTCAATTATGTACCTAAATAAAATGGTATTGGCCAAATTCGATCTATCACCCGATTAATTGGCCAATACGTCCAATTCAACTCCAAACAATTCCATTTCTCTCCCAATACTCCAAATCATGAAACTCAAGTCAAGTAACATAAAATTTAGCAAGATCATCTTCACATTCCTTCTTGGGAATTTCGACCATGGTGGGTGCATGAACACTATGGTTTTTCCCACTTGATTTTTACACCATAAATCATTAATTCCTAACCAAATCACTTGAAATAAAATCAAGTCCACCATCAACACATCTTAGGGAAGATTCGGCCAATTGAGGGTGATGGAAGAAAATGAATTTTTCTTGTTTACTTTTCATGCTACACATCGCTAACTAACTAAAAACACTATAATATATTAAAATCTAACTAAATCCAAGTTCAAAACTCCTCCCTCCATGTCCGGCCAGCAAAGGTGTCCTTATGCAAACTTGATTCTCAACCATGGAAAATGAAAAAGAATGTATAGGAAAGGTAGATCACAACCTAGAATTGAAAAATCTTACCTTTTGTCACTTCATTCTTTGAAATTTTGTGAATTTCTTTGCTAGGTTTTTTTTCTTCTTCTTTTCTTCCCTTTTCTTCCTTTGGCCGACCAAGAGAAATGAGTTGGGAGGCTTATGGGCTGATTTTTAAAGCCAAACAATAAAATAATCCAAGCTTGACACTTGTCACCATGTTATTGGTCCATATTTAAAAACTTAATAATTAAGCTTTCTTCCACCACCACATAAAATCCTTCAACTATCCATGATATAAAATACTAATGGCTGAAATCAATGGGCATGACAAGTGTTGGGTGGTGTAAAATTACAATTTTGCCCCTAGAGTGGCAAAATGACTATTTTGCCCTTATCCTCGAAAAAACGTCGAAATTAAAATTCTTCACTTCTCAAACTCAAATTATACTCCAAATGATCAATCTTAGTCAAAAATTTCATCCAACACTCACATCTTAACCTCGGGTGGCAAAATGACCATTTTACCCCTAAGTCATGAAAATTTCAATTTGACTCCAAATCGGTCTTCGAACTCCGAATCACCATTTTAAGTCATTCTGGAGTTTTAAAATTCTCAATCTCATCTTAAAATCTCTATTTGGACTAGTTCGAGGCTTAATTTGACTTAATTGTACCATTTGATACATTGTCGTCCTTTAACGATTTTCGAGGTACCCAAGTAAGCAAACATGCATTTTTATGTAAGAATGGCATAATAAATATATTGTAGAGCCGAGCTTGACATTACGTGTTTGTAAAGGTTGAGATTTCACAAGTTCACTTTTGAATAACCCTTTTTAACTCAGTAATCAACCTCAATTAGCATCCGTAAACTTTATTAGCCATCGAATCAAAATACAGGGTACTACAAGTTGCTTTTCTAGTTTTAACTCTATGAGAAATGCCACCTATGATTTGCTCCTATGGATGATCCTTAATTTACTTCTAGCTCTTTGGAAGATCATGATGTTGATTTTTCAGTCTTTTGTAAGGTTTCTAAGGGTGGAGGTTCTGTTTCTCTACCTATGGTATTTTCTTCACTATTTTTCTTATCATCTCTTCCATTTGTCTCTTCTAAACTCATCTCTTCCATTTGTCTTTCAAGGACATCCGTATCATTTTCATCATTAGAAATTTCCTTTTGTAAGGTATTGGATTCATCAAAACCTACATGGATGGATTCTTCAACCGTTAAAGATCTTTTGTTGAAGACTTTATATGCTTTTGAGTTTAATGCATATCCAAGAAATATAGCTTCATCACTCTTTGCATCAAACTTTCCTAAAGGCTATTTTCCATTGTTCAATACAAAGCATTTGCAGCCAAAGCTCCTAAGGTGAGAGATATTTGGTTTTCTACCTTTGTATAGCTCATATGGGGTCTTTGATATCATGGCTCTTATAGACACTCTATTAAGAATATAAGCTGTTGTGGTAACAACTTCTACCCAAAAGTATTTAGGTAGATTATTCTCACATAGCATAGTTCAAACCTTTTCTTTCAAGGTTCGATTTTTCCTCTCTACAACTTCATTTTGCTGGGGTGTTCTAGGTGCAGAAAAATTATGACCCAACCCCTTTTCATTACAAAAATTCTCAAATTCATCTCCTTCAAATTCACCTCCATGATCACTCCTAATACTAACTATAGCTAGTCCTTTTTCATTTTCAACCTTCCTACAATGACTTATGAATGTAGATAAAGCATCATTTTTATGAGCAAGGAAATATACCCAAGTGTACATAGAGTAGTCATCAACTATTACAAAGTCATAAGATTTTCCTCCTAGACTAGTTATACTTATTGGACCAAATAGATCAATGTACAGCAATTTAAGAGGTCTAGATGTGGAGACAACTTTCTTGATTTTAAAAGATTTTCTAGTTTGTTTGCCTAATCGACATGCATCATAAATTTGATCATCCTCAAATTTAAGCTTAGGCAATCCTATAACCAAATTTTTCTTAATTAACTTTGACATGGTATGCATGCACACATGTCCAAGTCTCCTATGCCATAGCCGGCCATCATTTTCAACTTTTGCTACAAGATATGTTTCACAATCCATTTCAAGATTCTCAAGAAATACAACATACATATTCCTTATTCTTTTTCCTATAAATGAGACCTTGTTAGTACTTATATCTATCACTTCACATTTAGTTAAGTTAAAGCATACCTTAAAACCTTTGTCACATAATTGGCTAATGCTTAATAAATTATGTTTCAATCCTTTAACCAACAACACATGACTGATTTGAGTTTAAGAGTTCTTACTAATCGTTCCTATGCCATGAATTCTACCTTTGAATCATCACCAAAGGATACGGTACCTCCCGTTCTTTTGTCCAGTTGAGCAAATAGCATTTCAACTTCTGTCATGTGCCTTGAGCAGCCACTGTCCATATACCAAGGCTGCTTCTTCTTTAGTTGAGCTCTTGGACATGTATTTTTGGAGTGCAACTCAACCTACAAAACAAATTTTCAGTTTTTCTTAATAGGTACCCATACCTTGATGGGTCCTTGATTGTTAGCAGCAACAAAAGATCCTTTTAGAACCCAAATTTTTCTAATTTTCTTCACATTTCTTTTTCTACACAATCATAGGATAGATGACCAATTCTATCACAAATATAACACCTAGATGATGCCTTAATAGAAATTTTCTTGAAGTATGTATTGCTACTTGAAGTTTCATTTTTCAAACTTTTGAGTGTAGCATTTTCTTCATTTACCCTTTGTAAGGCTTCAGTTTTGCTTTCCAATTCTAATTTTAGAGTTTCAAAATCTGTTTTTGAATGTTCCAATTCAATTTATAGAAAGTTTCTTTGTTCAAAAACAGAATCAAAGTCAAGTTTAATCTCTTTCAAATCTGATTCTAGAGATGCAGATTTTTTCTTTAAAGTCATGTATTTCAAAACAAGTTTCTCAAATTCATCATATAAACATTCATATTCTTCCTAAAGTTCATCAATCGAAATATTGCAAGGGGATGAAGATACCTCGGATTCATCATCCCTTGCCATCAAACACAAGTTTGCTCTTTCTTCAACTTTTTCTTCCTTAGCTTCAAAACTTGAAGTATCACTATCTGACCAAGTAGCTGCCACCATTGCCTTTTCTAATTTCTTGTTTCTCTTTGGAGTTTCTTCTTTCAGTAAAGGGCACTTGGACTTGAAATGTCCAAGCTTTTTGCATTTGAAGCATGTAAGCTCTTCCTTTTTGTTGGAGTCGTTTTTGTCTCTGGTTTTCCATGAAGAACCTTGATCTCTTCTAAACTCTCTTCTAGCTAGTCTTCGATTTCTTTTGCCCATCAGCTTTCTGAATCTCCTTGCAACTAGTGCCAATTCTTCATCATCATCACAAAATAGCTCGTCCAATTCTTCTTCAAGAATGCTGACTTTTAGGGCGATGCTCTTCTTCTTTTTTTTTTTTGCTTCTCTCATATTTTCTTCTTCCTCTTCCTTGAGTTCTAGCTCATGAGTAAGGAAAGTACCACAAATTTCATCCAAAGTTATAACATTTAAGTCCTTGGCTTCTCAAATGGTTGTCACCTTAGGCTTCCAATTTTTGGTTAGGCTTCTAAGAAGTCTTTTAACAAGTTCATGCTCAGGAATTGGTTTGCCTAGCTGACTAAGTTTGTTTGTGATGTTTGTGAATCTATCTAGCATGCTAGTGATATCTTCACCAAGCTCCATCTTAAACGTTTCATAATTGTGGGTCAAGAGGGCTATCTTAGACTCCTTGACTTGAGAAGTTTCTTCATGGATAATTCTAAGTTTATTTCACACTTATTTTGCTATGGTACAGCTTGATACTTTATTGAATTTGGTGGGAGTTAGAGCACAATGCAATGTATTAATTGCTTTAAATTTGGTTTGGACCTTTTTGGTTTTAACCTCGGTCCATTCAGACCTTGGCTTAGGAATCTTGTCATTGGTCACTACATTTAAGGTTGAAGGAATGAATGGTCCATCAGTTATGACGTCCCACATCTCATAATCAATTACCCTAATATATATTGACATCTTAGTGTTCCAATCAGGATAGTTAGAGTTATCAAGCAGAGGTGATCTATTTGTTGATTGTACCTCAGCAACTACTGATTTTTGTAGAGCCATTTAGATCTTCCCAAGGGTGTTAGACCTTAATAATAAAGGTTAGGCTCTGATTGTTGAAGTAGGATCTTATTGAATTAATGTGATTGTGTAATGCATGGATTTTAAAAAAAAAATTCTTTTTATAAAGGAAGCAAGCAATCTAATTACACAAACGGAAACACACATTATTATTATTGCAAGCAATATAATCACATCAAAAAATAAAATAAGAATCTATTAAGTAAGAAAAACCATACCTTTATTTGGGATTCTTAGTTTTAGACACCACCACACCAATGAATGATTTCTTGACCAAATAAGTTTACCACTTATTCTTTAAGAATACTTTCAACTTAAACCTTAAGTGGACAAGGTGTGGAATGCAAGGCTACAAGATGGCAACCGATTTTATTCTCTTTTCTTTGAAAAAGCTTGGAGGAGGAAAATAGAAGAGATGGCTGAATTTTTTTTTTAAGAAAAAAAAAGTACGTTCTCTCATTTTCTTCCAATCTCTTCTCTTTTTTATTAAAACTCTTGCTTCAAAAGTTTAATCAAAATGAAACACCTTTGAATCAATCTTGACCATCCATTCAGAGTTATGGAAGCATCAAACATGCTCCATAATTATCAAAATAAAAATTGAAGAATAAATAACTTAATTCTTTAATTATCATTTCGAGTTCTTGATAAAATAAAACTCCTTATTGAATAATAACTCTTATTTCATTATTATCCATCTTTATTTAAAAAAATTAATAATAAATAAAAGAGTAATAGTCAAACATGGAGTCTCATTTTATCAACATGGATGTCTAGATTCATTTTGCAAGAATCCTCCTAAAATGATCTTAATTTAAGACAACTCTTGTCTATAATTAAGACAAAAAAATATCTTATCTTGTCTAAATTGAGACAAATATGTTTTCTTGTCTGAATTAAGACAAAAATGTTAAAACTGTAATTTTTGAATACAATTTAATTAAACAAATTAAATCATGCATTCCAACTTAAACAAGTTGAATTCTACGAAGCTAAGTGGGGAATCTATTTGGACATTGATGTTCCAAGCTCCAATAAACTTAGAATTATTATTAATCTCATTAAAAATAATTCAAGCTTATTAACCATGAAATCACTCCACCATAGATTCATGGTTGCACTCTTGGATTAACTATAATTACAAGAAATAATTCAATACTTGATATTAATTGTTAGTTGTCCAATTGCAAACCTTATATTGTGAATCCTCATAATCATCTAATGAGAAAAGGTGAAATTATCGTTTTACCCTTTATGTCAATTTTGTCCCCTAGACTCAAATTTCATCCAATTAGTGATTCAATACTCTAGATCTAATCTTTTGAGTATCCAGATGTGATAAGTAGCTAATTCATCAATCCACTGGGCCCAGATTAATCATCAATCTTCTTGAAATCACTAGAAGTGATGTTAATGCTATGAACTCCATTATCTGGATATATTTTCCTAAATGTTCATCTCGATTATAATCCCAAAATACGGAGTCTAGATCAATACTTTATGATGATCATGCTTATGGTAAATCAAAGATTATAAGGAGATTAAACACGAGTCCACTATCCATCAGGATTTCAGTTCTACTATAAGCAAATGCATAAGTGTGAGATCAAATTTAGGTAACGGTAAAACTTAAATTTGATTCTCACATGATTCTAGTTCATGTTATAGTGTCATTACTCGAAGTCAACCATTTCGATGATTTGAGACTCATCATTTCCTTAAAATAAATCACATTCATTTCGTTGGAAGTAACTTGGACACTACAGCCTTAACATAATAAAGTGACCAGCTTTATTATATGGCTGTGAACAATTTTTTTAGATTCAATTAAAATACATGTCTCCTATGTATGACTCTTCATACAAATGTATTTTAATATCTCAATAGAATGTTGGTACCTTAATAACTAGATAATGAATGCTTACTAAAACAAACTCTTTGTCTTGTTATCAAAATTTACTTTCATTACAAATAAATTTAATGAATTTAAGCATGAGAATATACTTGCTTTCCAAGGCACCATATTCTCAAAATTCCTAACACTGATACCGCTTGTTAGTCCCAAGTAAATGTTCTAGAGGGGGGTGAATAGTATAATTTGGCTCTTTCAAAAATTGACTCTAAGTGGGAACAAATGAAAGATAAAAGAAGGAATGAAAATAAAACAAAAATAGAGTAGACAACACACCAGAATTTAGAGTGGTTCGGTCCAAGACCTACACCCACTAACTTGATTATTCAACCAAGGATTTTTCAATCAACCCACTAAGAATAGTGAAATTCACAAGCTTTCACCAAGCTTTTACAATGGCTTTTACCAAGTTTAGCGAAAACCTTTCACAATAGTTTTTACCGAGATCAACTAAAACCCAACATCTAACTTTTCAAGGCTAAGTTAGAACCTATGCTCAATCAAGCAATCCTAGCTTGAATCAATCCCTTAGAGTGACCCATTCACTCTAAGAATACAAGAAGAAAAGTGATAAGAGTGTACCTATGATCACGAGGTTAATCTAAGTGGTACAAAGTGAAATGCAGACCACAATTACAAAGATAGGAGTTAAGTGCAAAAAATAAGCAAGAAGTATTTTTTGGTTTTTAAGCTCTCTCTTGTTCTTGGAAGCCTTAATTACTTTTCTAGCCATTGGAAATTCCTTTTATACTTGGAAAATCAGCTCTTAAGTGAGTTAGATACTTTTTGACCGTTGGAAACAGTTTTGTTGCAGTTCTGGCCGTTAATCTATCTTTTAGTGCACAATTCAAATTTTCTAGCAGAATGCTTTTAGTCGACTAATTTATGTTTTAGTCGACTAAGTTGTCTCTATTTTTTGTTTCTAGTTTCTGGCAGTGAGCATTTAATCGACTAACTTACTTCTTGGTCGACTAAGTTGGTTTCAGCTTGAAGTCTAGATTTCTAGCAATAGTTTCTTAGTCGACTAACCCGCTTCTTGGTCGACTAAGTCTTTTCTGTTTCTCAATACTCTTGAGTCCGTCAACTTCTGATTTGAATTGAATTTTAGCTAACTAATCCTTCATTATTCAACTAAGGAGCTTTTGTTTTGTTAATTAGATGTGGCTTCTTATTCATATACCTTTTTAATATGCCTCATGGAATAATTTATTTATTATTAGCATATAATTCTTGTCCTGCACATTGAAGTAGAAATATTAGACACAAATGAATAGGAATGTTTTATTATCATCAAAAACTAATTGAGCCAATAGACCGAAGTAATCGAGTGGACTTCAAACATAAAATGCTTGTCCCCCCTTATTGAAAACTAATGCATAGTAGAATATTTACATACATATTAGAGATCCGTAAGCATTTTGAAAACCATTGTATCAATCATATCACAATCACTAACAATTTATTTTCTTAGAAATCATTTTCATTCTTTAAACTCAAATCCTTTACTAAACCATTTTAGAGATATCAATCCAACATACATAAATAATCTTTTTCACATAAATCATACTAGCTTTACATATCAAAATAATTTGAAAGTGGAGTATCCACTCACCTAGTTGGAGATTCAATTCCTAGCTCTAATCACAACTCCATTTTCACAGAATCTATGGAGTTTTCAAGCGTTCCTATCACACAACATTCATTACAATCAATTCTTAAAATAAAAATCTCGAAATAATCATCTTAGGCATTTTTGAAATTTACTCGTTTTTAGCTAAACTAATTTTCTAGTTAAAACCCGTGCTTAGAAACCCATAAATCTTTCATCCTTACCTTAAGTGAGCTTAGATGCTTAAGAAAATCACAAAGCCTTTAAACTTTAATCACAAACAGAAAATATGGTCAATAAAATCATAATTTCAAAAACTAAAAATCAACATTTAGAGTTTCCAAACCATAAAAAAGTCATTTTTATTGTTTAAACTCAAAACCAACCTTTTTAATGATAAAAGATAAAGATTTCCATGAAAAATAAGTTGAGAGAGTTTAAGTTGAGAGAAATACCTTAGAAAAATGGTTGAGGATTGAAAACCTTCAAAAAATGTGAGGTATTTATAGTTTTAAGTGTGAAAATACAGTTCTGCCTCTTTTATTTTTTTGAAAATTATGAAATGTATTTATACATTTGGTTTTGAAAAAATTGTATTAATACATTATGAACATGTATCGATACATGACCATATATATTGATACATCATGGACATGTACCGATACATTTGAAACAGAATGTAGTTTTTGAGACAGATTAACTATAAAATCTACCCAATTTATTTATATTAAATACTATCTAAGTAAATGTCCTCATCTTTAGTTCTTTCCTTTTTACTTTCCATTTACTTAACGTATTTAATGTAAATAAGCAAACAACCCCCATTTGGATTCAATAAAAATACAAAAGAATCAAAATCTAAATTTTGGTTTCAAGAACAAAATCAAAAAAGTTTGATTGAAATTAAATTTACGACTCCCATTTACCCTAGTGTATTCCAAAAATTTTCAAAAAAAATATTTTTGGTCATCTAAAAATCAAGGAAATCATTACCGCCATTTTTTATTTCCATAAGATTGTCCTATGAAAATCACATATTTTGACCCTTTCTAGACTTAGAAAATTTTCTGCTTCAAAGGAGATAGAAAACATAAAGTGTCAATGAATTCTTTTGAAGGTTAAAACTAAGTTTAATACTCAAAATATGTGATCTATATGCTCACCTAAGGATTTCCTAACGTATCCTCTTACTTAAGGTGAGATTTCACAAAAACATTGTCAACAAATTCTAAATGAATCAATTTTGTCATTCCAAAAGTAGGATAATGTTAACACTTTCAAAAACTCCTCATGACCTTTACAAAGGAAGAACACCAAACATTTCACATTTAAGGAGTTTTGGATGCAAATGCTTTGTTCTAAATAATAGAAAACACACCTTGGGAAAATTTGTTGCTAAAAGTGATGAAGCCATTTTTGTAGGTTATGAAGTAAATTTTAAAGCCTATAGAGTGCTTAACAGAAAAACCTTAGTTATGGAAGAATTTATTAATATTGTTTTTGATGAGACAAATGTTGCACTAAGAAAGGTAGTGCTTGATGATGATGATGTAGATGAAATTGAAAAGAGAATGGAAAGAATGAGCTTGGAGAACAAAGAAGATTATGGTGACAGCTCCAAGAAGAAAAAGGAAAAAGAACCACGTTTAGAGGACTTGCAAAGAACTGAAAATCAACACAATGAACTTCCTAAAAGTTGGAAATTTGTAAGAAATCACCCTTAAGAGCAAATCATCGAAGATCTCTCGAATGCTGTTAAAACTAGAAGAGGACTAAGGGAAGCTTGTGAATATGTGGCATTTATATCACAAGTAGAACCTAAGAATTTTGATGAAGCTGAAAAGGAAAAAAGTTGGATGATTGCCATGCATAAAAAACTAGGCCAATTTGAAAGGAACAAAGTTTAGACTTTCGTTTCAACGCCAACCAATCACCTTATTATTGACACTAAGTGGGTATTTGGAAACAAATTGGATGAGTTGGGTAATATGGTAAGGAACAAAGCAAGGTTAGTTGTTCAAGGCTACAATCAAAAGGAAGGTATTGATTAGAAGCAATGAGACTCTTGCTTGCATATGCATGTTACATGAATTTCAAATTGTTCCAAATGGATGTTAAAAGTGCATTTCTAAATGGTTTTACTCAATAAGAGGTATATATTGAACAACCCTCTGGTTTTGAAGATTTTGAAAAGATTGATCATGTTTAGAAATTCCACAAAGCAATATATGGATTGAAACAAGGTCTTGGAGCTTGGTATGAAAGGCTTTCAAAATTTTTAATTAAAAAAAGATTTTTTAAGGGGAGTGTAGACATTACATCTTTTATTTAGAAAAATGAAAATGATTTACTTGTTCAAATTTTTATGGATAATATACTACTAATGAAAAGTTGTGTGAGAATTTTGCTAAGAAATATGAAGTGAGTTTGAAATGGGTATGACTAGAAAATTACATTTCTTCCTTGGTCTACAAATCAACAAATGTGAGGATGGGATCTTCATCAACCAAGCTAAGTACACTAAAGAGATGCTGAAAAAGTTTGGTATAATGAATATGAAGTCAATTGGAACACTATGAGTAGTTCCACAAAGCTTAATATAGATGAGAAAGGAAAATATGTAGATCAAAAACTCTATAGATGTATAATTGGTTCATTTTTTTATTTAATAGCTAGTAGTCTTGATATTTTGTTTAGTGTGTGCCTATTGAAAGGTTTCAATCATGTCCTAAGGAATCACACTTCATCATTGTAAAGAGGATCTTTATATATGTGAGACCCCAACCTCTATAAGCTTGTAACTAAGCATAGATGTAATAATACGAGCCAGAGGTAGATTCGTCATTTTCTCTAATAAGCTTCTAAAAGAAAATTTTATGATATTTTAAGGTCAAAATGGGTATAAGACTGCATAAATGATGTGTGCTGATGAAACACGAAAAAAACTAGAAGTTTCAACAATTTTCATAATAGGGGCAAAATGGTCATTTTTCACCTCGGGTTAAAATTTTAAGTTTGTATGAACCCGAACATGTCTAGACCATTATGGATCTTGTCCCAATGTCAAAAGAACAAAAAGATTGCATAAAAGATTGGAGGAGAGTAAGTAAATTGGTGGGAGGGTATTTTCGTAATTTTAAGGGAAAGGATAAGATTGGCTATAAATATCTTGAATTTCCAGCAGCTTCTAGAGATTTTCCAGCATCTAGTCTTCTTCTTCCTTTCTCCTCTCTCACGTTTCTTCAAGCTTCCATAACTTTCTCTCTAGCTTCAATTTTCATGCTTTTGGTGCACCCTTCCATAAACCCTTGTGCTCTTTCATCCTCTCACTTCAAAACCCTTGATAAATCCCATTTCTATACTTTCTCTCACTAGTTGGATGTTTTAGAGAGAGAAAAAGAAAATTTCACCATTTATTTGAAAACTATTGGAAGAGAATTTGACTACAAATGAGCCCTAGGGCAAGTGATGAATTAAGCTTGATTTTTAGCTGCAAAAAATGGCTAGTAATTGGGATTTATGAGCTATTTTATTGTTGAGTATGTTCATTACTTTTAGTGTTTAAGATAGTGAACATAGATGGCCATTTAAAGTGGCAATTGAAAGCTAGCTAAGAGATAGATTTTAGGGTTCATATTGTGTAAATTGACCTATTGCTTTTGCTAATGTGATCTTAGGTTCTAAGGAAGCCCTATCATCTCATTTGGACAATTAGGGAAATTGGAGTCATCTAAAGGCTCTACAATCAATTGGTGAGTGGACTGCCTTCAAAACTTGTTTTGGGAAATATAATGTATTTGCCACACGTTTGAATGAATTATCAAGTTTTTCATAAAGACAAGTGCCTTGGGAACAAGCTTTTGCAAAATGGTTTTATGTAGTGATATGTGATTGCTATAAATTCATGCACTATTGTAGTATGATGATATATAAAGGTGTGTGTTGTGCATGATGAATGATATTGTGTATAATAACTGTAACCGTGTGTGTGTATCACGGGGAACGGTTCAGACCCGTAGATGGTGCCCGGAGGTGTGGCGGAGTGACAGAACATGCGGGAGTATCACTGGGAGATGAACCCCTCTAGGGTGTGCTAGTCAGGAGAAAGCTGCTGGCAGGGGTGCAGACCACAGGCCCCTGGGCGAGCCAGCCCACACAGCTCCAGACAGACAATCCGCACAGCCCAGACAAACAGTCTGTGCGAGGCCCAGAGCAGCTCGCGCGCCCAGCGCCCAAGCAACCTGCCTGGCGCGGCCCAAGCACTCCAGCCCGCTACTGTAGCACCTCTGCTGCCTGTCCCACCCAATAATGCCCAAATTTTGGGAGTTTCCTGCCCAAAGCCATCCCATAAGCTGCCTTGACTTTTGGGGATTTTGGAGGGAAAACACAATATAAATAGGCTTTGTAAAGTGTGTACAGCAGATTTTGGGAAATAATACACTCTCATTCACTCTCAATCTCTCTAACTCTCTCTTCCTCTCTCCTACCTTCTCTTTGCTGCTTGGGTGCTTGTTGGCCTAAGGCCATTTCCTGCCTGCTGGTGTGAGTGTGCACTGTCCAGAGTGCTGGTGAGGGTGTTATGTGCCTGCCAACCGATTACCCTCTGCTGGGTGCGTGCTATCTGTGCTAGGTGCGTGCTGCCTGTGCTGTCTGCGGGTGAAGGGTGCGCGCTGAGGGTCGGAAGCTTTGTGGGGGCTGGTTGGTAAGTTGCATTGCATCCTGCATCATTATGTTGCCTCTTGGTCCTTGTGGCCTTGAGAAATTAGCTGTTAGGCATATTAGGCTGACTTGGGTTCGAAGGCCAAGCTGAGGGCGAGCCCAAGGCCGCACGGTTGGGGCGTCTGCAGAACCCCCATGTGACATGTGCACGATGTGGGGGGATGCACATGCCGATGATAATGGTGGCATGAGAGATGGATGATGATAGTGACCGTGTGCACGATGTGAGGGGATGCACACGATGGCATTGATTGTGCACGATGTGGGGGGATGCACACGATGGTGCCAGCTATGTGCACGATGTGGGGGGATGTACATGAGTCGGGTGTGATTATGATGATGTTGATGTTTATCTATGTAATTATGCATATCTATGCTTATGAAATGAAAACTTATGAATGTGATATATGATTGACATATATGGGAAATTTGATACATTGCACTTTGGGAATTTTATGTGTTGTATGTTGGTTTTGTTGGTTTAGCAGGATGGCCTTTTTTGTTGAGTGAGAGAAAACTTTTCTCTTGTTGCTCTGTTTTCGCTACAACGAAATTCATTCTCGTTGCAGCGAGAAACTCTCGGGTTTGAGAACCTTCACCAGAACTGGTTCTCGCTGCAACGAGAATGTATTTCGCTGCAGTGAAAAGGAATCTCGCTGCAGTGAAAAACTCTCTGTTTCATCAACTGAATTTTGCTGCAATGAGAAACTTTCTGTTTCTGGGTTACAATTTCGCTGCAGTGAGAAAGAATCTCACTGCAGCGAAAAACCTTATGTTTTGGTCTCCTATCTTGTCCAATTGCTGCCCTATCTTTCACTTCTTTGCTACCATAACGGAGCATGGACTTCCAACATTAAATATTAGATGAGTTAAGTTTAAAATGGGGAGGTTTAGTGAGAAACCCTCGGGCAGTTGAGAAACCCTCGTTCGGCTAATAACTAAATCCCAACATCGCTGCAACGAAGATTCGTTGTCGTATTTGACTTGCTTGTGTAATATTGAAGCTTTCATTTTTCAAATGGTTCGTTATGTATGGGTTCATGATTTTCAAAGGATTAATCATTTAAGGGCTTGATGAGGGGTTTTTAATAAGAATAGAAACAAATTGCATTGTTTTGAAAAAGAATGCATCATGATTTCATTAAAGATTCCTTATGGTATGCTTGTTCCCTTTCTTGTTCACTCACTGGGTTTATACTCACCGTTTTCAACTTCATGTTTTCAAATCACGAGGCAGCAGCTAACTAGGACGAGGTGTCCTTGTAGACTTATATTTATCTTATGGTAGGTGTCTCGGCATTCAGTAGCTGTACATTCGTCCGAGTCCCTCCGCTGGAAATCGAGTCTTCTTTTTTAGATGTATAGACAAACTTGATGTAAATTATTAAGATACATGTTGTAGGCAATGTACATTTAATTGATATGCCAGTATGAGTTGGCAAATGTTTAATTTTATTATGATTCTAAGTTATGAAATAGGACTTAGTAGCTATGATGGAATGATGAGTATGTTAGATTAATAGGCTTGCTTGGGCTTAATGGACTATGTCATCGGGCCCTTGCGCCGGTCATGGCCCGAAATTTAGGTCGTGACAATATACCTCTTGGATACCCAAGACTTAAGTGTATGGTATCCAAAGAGTCATCTTTTGCAATATATCAAAAGAGGGGTGTTAGTGTAGAAGTCTCAATATGCAATATATCAAAAGGGGAGTGAATTGATATATTAAAATTTTCTTTGAAAGTCTAACTGTAAAAATTAAAATCTTTTCACCCAAAAATATTTCTTAATATCAAAAATGAATTTTCTACAATAAATCACTAGGTATAAAAATTAATGAGTCAAGATAAAATATTTTTCTTGAAATAAATGCTAGATGTAAAGGATAATGAAAAATGTTTTTCTAAGAGAAAAACAATAAATTGATATGAATCTATTTTCCTAAGGCAAGTATGAATAATAAATAGTAATGCGAAAACTAAAAAAAAACACAAGAAATTTATAGTGGTTTGGTTTTTTTATGCCTCCATCCACTTCCATGGCAACCAAAGAATTTCAATCCACTATCAAAGATACTTGCTTTTAATAGGAAATGATAACACTTACACAATCCACAACCAGATTCTTGCCTTTCACAGGATCAAGCAGTAACCCTTACAATCCATAAAGGGATTCTTGGTTTTTACGAGATCAAGCAGTAACCCACATAATCCACAAAGAATTATTGTTTTTTGATAGGAAGTAGTAACCCTTACAAGATAGCTTTTCAAGGTTAAGCTAGAACCTTTACAATGAAGTACAAATTTCAACTAGGAAATGCCTCGACAAAGGTTGGGTGTTGAGATTTTTAGTTTGTTTCTAGTGAGAGAAGAAATTTTAGCTTGAATAGAACAAGGATTCAACTTTGAAAGCTTGATGGAAGAGTAAAAAATATGCTAGAGAGTGAGGATGAGTTTGTGGGTACTCTCTCTAGGGTTTGAAACTTTATCTCAAGTTTTCTCTACCTTTAAAATGCCTCAAATGCACCTATTTATAGCTAGAGCATGATTTGAAGCTATTAGACACAAGTTTGAATCAAATCTGCCTGTTGCTAAAGCTTGAGGGTCGACTACAATGCTCTTAGGGTTGACTATGTTCTTCAATTTTCTCAATTAGGGCTTCCATAGTCAAGTATATATGTTCTTTAGTCAATCCACTTCCAGAGAGCATGTGTTCTTCAAGTTTGGCCTTCTATAGTTGACTATGCCTCTCTTATAGTCGACTATGGCTTTTAAAAGTTGATTGTTTTTTGCCTTTGACTTTTCAAGGTCCACTATATCTCTTTTATAGTCGATTATGGCTATTACTCAACTTGATTTTCTTGATCTTTCTAGAATAGGGTCGACTATGCTTCCTCTGTAGTTGACTATGTCTATTCTGAACTTGATTTTCTTGATTTTTTGGGAACAGGGTCAACTATGCTTCCTTTGTAGTCGACTAGGGCTTTATGATTTTCAAGTTTTGCACTTTTTCAACCTTCAAATTGACTTGAGCTTCACTAAGCTGGACTCTTGGCTTGTGTCTTCAAGTCCCCTTAGCTTTTTGATGCTTCTCTCCAGCTACTTTCTCGTTGCCTTATAACTATATACAAGTAAACAATTCAAAGTATATTTGCTCTTGATTTCTTAGCTAAAAATGCATTGTTTGAAACCCTGTAAGATGTTTTCTAGGGATGCATGGCTTTTCAAAAAATTTTGTAACCTTAGGGGACTAAAAATGTAATTAAGACAATTTCAAATGCTTGACATTAAATTCAAAAAGACTTGTGATTTTTGTCAAATCAAAACATGATGTATTTCAAGTCTAACAAAGGGGAAGATAAATGTTGAAAACCCATCTTTAGAAAGGGGAACTCATCTTAAGCAGATAGTTAAGAAAACAAAAGGAAATAACCATAAGCTCAAAAGCTAAAGAAGGTGAACTCTTTGCCCCAATTCAAGAATAAGGAACATGCTAATAAGTTTAAAAAATTTTAACAATATAGGGATTTCATGAGCAAAAAGTTTTGATTAGGACGGTTTTACTGAGTTTCTTATTTATAGTGAAATCCTTAGACTTTTTGGAATGCTTAAATTGATAAAACTAAGCAAGATTAAAGATTTTAAATATAGTTCTACTCTTGTTAAAGAATTTTATGCCAACATTAATACTATAAGAAGAGCATAGTGAATGAAAGGCTAAATGTGTATGTGAATGGAAAGGAATTTACTATCACTGTTGAAGAATTAGGGAAGATGCTCAAAATAGAGTACAAAAATGAGGAATTCGAGATTCCGAAGGGCTTTGACCCTAACTCTGTTTGGAGAAGAATTATTGACAAGAATGAGAGATACCCTTCAAGGAGCTTTGCAAATGATATAAAATTCGTGAATTAAGATTGCTACATCACTTTAGTGCAACCTCCTTATTGTAGAGCAAATAGCTACAGCTATGTGACTTTACAAGATCTTTGATTCTTAGCTATGCAATCAACAAAACATCTCTTAATGTAGCTAAGTTCTTGATTGAGTGAATGAAAAAAGCATATAGGAAAAACCAAACTTGCCTTCCCTATGGAAACATCATCATCGAAATAATCGAGAAAAATGGAATTTAGAGTATAAGATACACTACTGATCTGACCCTTAGTAACGCAGAATCTTTCTATCATGGCAATCTCAAAAAGATGAACTTCATCCAACAAGGAATTCAGTGGATTAAAAATCCAAAGGAACCATCAAGAACAAAGGCTGCAAAAAAAGAAACTCCTTTTACTCCTCCCACTACAGCAAGTTAAGCACCAACATCAATGGAAATTCTATTCAACCTTATGATGAGGATTGATGGGAAGTAGACAAATGGCTTGGCACAACTTGATAAGCTACAAGAAAAGGTTACAAAAATTGAGGATTTTCCATTTGATGCAAGCTATGCTAAAGATAAGGTTGCATCTCAACAAACTAAAAAGGATGTTCCTTCTAAGATGAAGAAAGAGTTACACCAAAGCAAACAGAGGCTAAAAAGGATATTGCTTCTAAGGATAAAGAGGAAGATGAACTTAAGCAAAAAGAAGCTGAAGAGGAATCTGCTCCACAAAAAGATGAAAAGGAACCTATAACAAAAGAAACTAAGGCTCAGAAAAAAATTGAACCTCAACAATCAGAAGCTGAAGTAGAAGCTAAACCATTGCAAACTACAATTGATGAATTTGGGCCCTGGTGGTTTAAGCAAAAAACCCCAAGGGAGGATGAACATGAAATTAAAATGGCACAGATACATGTTGATTTAGATAGAGCAACCCTTTATGACCTACACCTTTATAGTGATCTTAACCCTAACATCCTTTACCTCCCATGGCACCCTAAGCCTACCCCACCAACCTCACCTAACACTTAGTTCTTAAACTTTTTTAGGTCTGGTCTTTAAGTCAAGGAAGCCTTTATTGGATGATGCCAAAAAAGGGGAGATGGTATCAATGGAAAACTATGTTTTATTCTATTTAAATGTTTTAGTGCATTTAAATGTTTTAGGACTAATCATGCTAAGACTAATGATGTTTTGTGGTATTTTGTGGTATTGGTGGTTTTTTAAAAGTTTTATGTTTTGAAAGTTATCGTGCCCATGCGACTGTTGCTACTATTATTGTGTTGTTTTTGTGTTTTGTTCTTTGTGGATATTGAATCTTGGACACTTAATGTTTCGGTTACTATGCTTATTGGGTATATTTTGATTATTATAGATATTGAATATCTTCAAATTACTGTAAATATTGTAAATTGATTTTGATTATTGTAGATATTGAATATCTTGAAATTACTGTAAATATTGTAAATAGTTACTTGCAGCATACGGAAAATAGTGCAAAACTTTCTAAGAAACAGATGCATTAACTAAGGAGGAGCAATCTCTATTTTGCATAAAGATATAAAGGATTTGTACTAAACATAGTAATGACATTACACTCTTAAATCAAGGAGTGTTTTGTCATCATCAAAAAATGGAGAGATTATTGACTTTATATGTTTTTTATGATAACAAAATATTTCTCTCTCTTTAATGTTTGACTATATTACTTTAGTGTGCAAGGGTAAAATCGATATATTAATTTTTATCTCACATCCCAAAATCCCCATGAAAAGTCCTAAGTCCAAAGAAAGTGATTCAAGTAAGACAAAAGACATCTTCTAAAGTTTAATCAACCATAATTTCATTCTAATCGATCAAAGTAGTCAAAAAGAAGTGAAGGCTCACAGAAAGGTTTTAATTGATTAACTTATGGTTTAATTGATTAAAACAACACTGGAATGGACTTTAAGAAAGATAAAGAGGTTTTAATCAATTAACACAAATTTTAATCAATTAAAACAATACTGAAATGCACACCAAGACATGCAGAGAGATTTTAATTGATTAACACAAGGTTTAATCAATTAAAATTCAAATTCAAGGTATTTTAGCACCAAAAGTAAAGATTCAATTTTTAATTAACCATCAAAGGAGGTGAGTGAAGATGTTTGACCCAAGGAGATTTTAATCGATCAAAATTTAGCCTAATCAATCAAAGAAGAAACAAAGAGCTTTTAATTGATTAAAAACAAGTTTAACCGATTAAATTGGAGCAATGGAGACAAACAAAATCGGTTTAATCAATTAAAACTAATTTTAATTGATTAACTAAAAGAAGTACGAAGACAAACAAAAAGATTTTAATTGGTTAAAATCCATTTTAATTGATTAAAATGTCAAATAAATTTGAATTTAATGCCATTAGAAGACAAAATAACGGGTTGATCAACTTTAAACTATTCTCAATGGCCAAAATTTAGTCTCCAAGTATAAATAGGGGTTCAAACAGTCATAAATGCATTAAAGAAGCACCCAAAAGATTGATTGATCTTAGAAGAGCCTAAAACATACTTTTTTCAAGTGTATTTCACTCTTATCCTTTGTAAATTTTGTTTAAGCTTAAATGTACACCTTAGATTAGCTAGGTGATCAATTGTACTTGATCTTGTTCTTGTACCTTGATTAATTAGAGTGTGCAAGGCACTCTAAGAGATTGTTGTAAGGGTTTAGAGCTTGATTTAGAAATTCACTTTGTGAAAGCTTGGTGGAAGTTGTTAATTTCACTGGTTTTGGTGAGGTTGGGTTGAAAATCCTTGATTAGAAAGATCAAGATTGTGGATGTAGGTCAAGGGAACCGAACCATTATAAATATTATGTTTGGTTCACTTCTCTTAAACTTCTTTTTACTTGATAATTTCTAACCTTAACAAGCTTTCAAGCTTTCCATTTTAATTGCTCCAAAAGATTTTAAACTCAAAGAGTTTCCTTCAAAAATATTTTTAAGTGTTATTAACCTCCCTCTAACACTCCTTTTAGGACCAACACTCAAAATTATTTCAAAAGCTTTTTTTTCTCTTTACCTAACTCAAAAACCATCATCGCCACAGCTCTTCTCATCCAAAAACCTTATCTTATCAATTTTTTATGTCAACAAAGAGATCACTTGACTTCAGAATAAAAAAGTGATTTTAATAAAAAAAGGGTCTAAATACGATTGGCATAAAGACTGAAAATAGTCTTTGCTTACCAAATTAATTTTAAATAAACATGTTGAGTTCAAACTACAGTTGTAAATCATTTTATGCTTGAAGGCTATACCAAATGCAACTGTGCTTTTATGCAATGTTAGTTTTAACATTCTAAATTCTTGTACATATAACCTTCATGATATAGTATTTTGATGTAATTGGCATTATAATTTGATAACCAAGCGAATTCCTGTTAGTTCTTCAAATTCCTATACCTTTCCAAAGTAGGAATAATTGAGTATAAATATATGCAGTTTACATTCTCTTTCATAGTTCTTAATACCAACTCTCACCTCGTTTTCAATTCAACCATGAAGATATCTCATTCATTCAAGTTTTTGTTTTTTTTTTAATGATGGAAATTCTCACAGGGCTCAGCTATGTTGTTAAAATTTTATTAATAAAATAAAATAAAAGGTACATAAATAAGGGAAACATAAACAGTACCTCCAAAATTACATAAGATATCGAAGAAAGAAAACCTATGATATGTATTACTTTCCTTGCATATTTATCATGAATGCAAAGGATAGGCAATAACACTTGTGTACATGAACTTAAGAAAAATAAAAAGAAATAATAAATTGGGAGTACTACTCTTTTACATTTATTTAAATCTAACATATGGTAAATTAAGCTTGCTTAATCAAAGAATACCATGTAATTTGCCTTAAGCCTAAGAAAACACGTATAGATCTTGATGCGAGTAACCCCAATTAGACAAGTGATTTATAGCTTGATTCCCTTCTCGATGAATATGCGAAATTCTATAAGAAAATTGATGCAACCATTTCATGTGACCCTCTATTTCCTTATTGTATTATATGTATCACTACCAAAGCATCCATCTCAATCCAAAATTTAGAAATATTATATCGTTGGCATAAAAGTAGGCCTTTATGCAAGGCTAATAATTCCGCTTTGAAGGAATTATTAAGTCCAAGATTTTCAGAAAAACAAAAGATAAGTGTACTTGTATGATCTCGCAGTACACCACCTTCAGCAACATTCTGAGAATCATCTTTGGAGCTACCATCAACATTCAATTTAAACTCATCGGTCAATGGCTTATGCCAACAAATTATTTTGGGTGGTGTTGGTTAATCTTTTCGAAATTTTAATCCCCACAATTGAGCTATTTGAATATCACCTTTCTATTGCCATTTTTCCAAAAGCTTACCATGAAACAATTACACCAATAGCTTCATAACCCACCACACTACTCTGTTTGGATACATGCCAAGGTCCCTATGTTTAGCATCATTCCACTCCACCTATAGGAACCAACAGATAAACAATGGTAATAAAATACGGATGTGTCCCTCTTAATATAATCGCCTAAATATACCCATGCCCAGATCATATGAATAATATTCTGAGGTTTAAGAATATAGATTTGAAAGAATTTTGCAAAATAATTCCAAACCTGTTGAGCCACTAGATTATCCCAAAGGACATGTTGAAGAGATTCTTTTGAATTGCAGCAATTACAATTAGAAGCTAATTGAATACCTTTAGTTTTCATTTTAATTCCACCAGTATACAATTATGTATCATCTGCCACAAGAAAAAAGAAATAGTGAGAGGAATGCTTTTGTGCCATATAAACTTACCAAGATGATTAATTGGTTGCTGGTGCCAAATTAATTCCCATAAACTCTTGGTGGTAACATCACCGTTAGAAGTAGGAGCCCAATAAGCAACATCATCACTAAAAGCATCAATGAGAATTTTCAAAATATCATTTACCAAATCATCTGATAGCACATTTTTTAATTTTTCCACATCCCATTCCTCATTATTATAAAAATAACACACTTTCATCAGTGAATTAATAAAGGTAAGGAACAGAGTTACCAATAAATGTTCCCCCATCCAACAGTCATGCTAGAAAAATAACTCACCCTTGCCGATTGCCATTTAATATTTGATTCTGTAATATGACAGCCACTTAGCATCCATTTCCAAGTCTGAGAATCATGAATTTTTTATTACACATTCATAAGAATTCGACTAGCACCATATTTGGCCTTCATAAACTGTGTCCAAAGGATATTGCAACTTCTAAATACCACCACAGTTTTATAGTAAAGGCCTCAAATATATCCACCAAGCTTCTAATATCTAGCCCTCCTTCAAAACAAGGAAAAGTAATTTTCTGCCACGATGCCCAATGAACCCATTTAGAATCTGTTGAACCACTCAAAGGAAATTATTGAACAGCCTCTCAATTTTGTTAATAACACAAACTGGTGGCTTAAACACTTAAATGAGGAAAATCAACAAAGGAGAAAAAACACTACTTAAAAGAGTGATACGACCCCTTGGAGATAAAATTTTATTCTCCTATCTTGTGATTTGATCTCATATCTTAGAAACAAGAACATCAAATAATAATACATTTTTTTGCTCTTTGTAAAGAGAAGCCCCCAAGTATGTGTTAGGAAGGCATTTGTAACACCCCGTACCCTCGTATAGAAGCCAATAAGACCTTATTGATGAGACGAAGGGTCAATTGACATAAATTTAATTGCCAAAAAGCGATAACAAGTGAAAAGAATATTTTATTAATAAAATACTATTAAAATATTAATTTTTTATTTATTATTGAGATCAGTCATGGAGGATGATTATATGACTAATTTAAGTGGAGGAGAAGAAGTAAGAAAGAATTTTAAAGAAAAACGACATTAGTGGGGCTCGCATGCCTTTATTAAATAGAGCAAGAGCGGGTAAGTATATATTTAAATATTATGGTGACACCTTGGTGAAGTGCAAATTTTATATCTTATTTGTACAAGTGTAAAGGAAGGAAAATAGAAGGAAATTGGAATTAAATAAATGTTGGAAGGACCAAATTGTAAAGGATGAAAAGTTTGGATGGGCACATTAAGGAAAAGTTTGAGGACTTATGTGCAATTTCAATATTTGGAGTTAAATGGAAATTAACTAACCAAAGGAAGTTAGATTATGTGGCATGCATGCATGTAGGTGGATCTTGGAATGCATGGTGATTTTGAGCTAGATAAGCAATAGATAAGTGTTTTAGTCTTGAAATCACAAGTAGACAAGGGAAATGAGATGTGTATTAATTGTCTATACTTGTGGCAGCAATAGTGATCGAGGATGTGAGGAAATGGTGAACTATATGTGGAATTCAAGCTAAAATCGAGAGGTAAGCATGCAATGTGACTACATTGTGTTGTGTTGGCTTTGGTTGGTTGAAAGTATGTGGATTGTATGGTAAATGATTGTGACTAATGTGGATGAAAACTATGAAATTAGGTTAAGGATTTATTGATTGATGTGCTGCCCGTATTCGAGTATAATTAAGTGTATTGGGTTTCAATTGTTGCTAGAAAGTGCATAGGCAAAGAAAGTGTGCTATAGTGGCGTGCCATATGAGGTAACGGGTGACCAGCAAGTAAAATTAGCTAGATACGTGCCCGAATCAATAGCGACGTAGTGTCCCACTATTGTGAGGTGAATAGGGGGTGTCCGTTTTAAAATTTTCATAACTATATATCGATATACATGATGGTTTACTTAAATGCAATTTGTGGACAACATGAGTTGGTAAACTGCTAGGCTTGTGAATGCCATGCTTTGAGAAAGGTTTTGCATATATGTATATATTAACTACATATGTAAAGGGTTTTGAAACTAGGAAACAAGCATTTTATTACGATTTATGTCAAAAGTGCCTTATAGTTTATGTGATGTGCATTCATGAGTAAATCACATATTCACCATGCTAATTGATATTGTAACCTCTTGCAAAGGTTTTATATTATAATGTCTTATATGTTGAATATTTAGAAGTGGTTTTGAAATGAGCTTTTGAGATCCCAACTTTATTTTTTATTGGTTTTATCAAACCGAGAGATTCGAGAGAAGGTCGAATGTCACATCGAGATAGTGTGACCCTTGTGCACAAGTGAGCTCTAGTTAAAGAACCTTTCGGTCGCCGACAGGCTGTTAGACGTGGCTAGGGCCATGGTTTGTGATGTATATACGTGGCTAGGCCACAAGTTATTATACATGGTTGCAACCACTTGATTTCTCTTATGTCAGCCAACATCGTCAAGACTACCATGGCTGTGGGAATTCGGTGGAGGAGGACCTCTTGGATTATTATTACGTGGAAGCGGGTCCACGAGTGATTTACTATGATTACCTACTCGAGAGTGATGTCTCTTTGGTTTTTTTTTTAAACACGAATACTTTCGCATAGTGAGAATGACAAGTTGTTCCTCAACTCTGTTGTTTATACAGTGATTTTGTTTTTAAACTCCTCGAGGAAAAGATGATTTATGAACTTGTGTATAAGTTTTAGATATGTTTGATTCTACGGGAGCATGCATGATTATACTAATTCGCTTTAAGTAAACTTGTTAAATGATTTCGACAGTAGAAATCTTTAATTGTATTGATTTCGATACTTGATTTAAATGATTATCTTGCATTAAAATTCTTGGTTTTTACATGTAAGGCACAAATCTCCCTTTTGAGCTAAATTGTTTACATATACTCTTATATTTTTTATGTTCAAATCTTCTGTCCTTAGCTTGTTTCCCATCTATGCCCTACTCACAGAGCCAATGATCACTGAGTCTATAAGACTCACCCCCTTTATCTTTCTTTTGCAGATAAGTGATCAGCTCAAGTGTATGGCCCCAGCATTATTTTGATTTGGTGCGATGTAGGTAATGGCATCTCTTAGACTTCCACTCTAAGTCGCTCCGCTGCATAGGGGTCATGTTGTGTAAAATAGTTAGACTTATAAATTTATTAGTTTATCTGCAATGTATTGCTAAAACCTTAAGTTTGTGTAATGAATATTAAGAGTGTTTGAATTTGTCTTAAACTTACTAGAATTGGACAATGGTTATTTAGTCGCTATGTCTTAATGACAACCTTTTATTCGATTCGAGTAATCGGCAATATTATTACAAGTCAACTCGTATACACATTAAAATATCCAAACTAAGTAGCAAGAATCTCAACTAAGGCTTTTTGGGGATTTGACGGGTTCATTCGCATGTCTCGGACATTGGTAATGATCTACAAACTTGGTATCAGAGCCCTAAGTTTAGTCGAGTCCTAGGAATTCTTGTGTTAGGCAGCGAAGTAGTGGGGTCAACGTAGAGTCTTGCTTATAGTTCAAGGCTGAAGCACCGATTATAGGCAAGAAGCTGCATAGACTTCTTTATACATCTTAGAAACTACCTTGTGTAATTATAAAAGATGACTAAATAATGAGAATTAATTGCTAATGTCTAGGTTTGAGATGCCACCTTGGACTCGAGCATCTTTGAGGGCTGCAAGTGAACCAGACTCTCCTAGAGAGACTGATGATTAATTACGGGTTTCTATCTCGTGAGGTCGAGGCTGTCTTAGAACAAGGGGAATGTCAAGCCCAAATTTCGGGTCATGATCGGCGCATGGGCCCAATGGACGTAGTCCACTAAGCCCAAGCAAGCCTATTAATCTGACATGTTCATCATTCCATCATAAACTGCTAAGTCACATTTCATACTTGAATCAAAATAATATTAAACATTTCCACCTCATACTAGCATACCAAACAAGTGTATATACATTGTCTACAACATATATCTTAATAATTTACATTATGTTTATCTATACACAACAAAAAAGAGACTCAATGTCCAGAGGGGAAACTAGAAGAATGTACAGCTACTGAATGTCAAGGCACCTACCAAAGGTGGACTGTATAAAGACACCTTGACCTAGCTACCAGCTATCTCGTGATCTGAAAACATGAAGTTGAAAACGGTGAATATAAACCCAGTGAGTGAACAAAGAAGGGAACAAGCAACAACAAAGGAGAATTTAAAATCATGAGGCACTTGTTTCAAAACAATGCAATTTAGTTCCATTCATATTAAAAACCCCTCATCAAGCCCTTAAATGATTAATCATTTGAAAATCATGAACCCATACATAACGAACCATTTGAAGAATGAAAGCTTCAATGATACGCAAGCAAGTCAAATACGATAACGAATCTTCACTGCAGTGGAAAGGCATTCTCGCTGCAGCTATGTTGGGATTAAGTTATTAGTCGAACGATGGTTTCTCAACTGGCCAAGGGTTTCTCACTAAACCTCTTCATTTTAAACTTAACTCATTTAGTCCTTAATGTTGGAAGTCCATGCTCAAATATGGTAGCAAATAAGTGAAAAATAGGGCAGCAATTGGACAAGTTAAGAGACAAAACAGAAAGTTTTTCGCTGCAGCAAAATTATGACCCAGAAACAGAAAGTTTCTCGCTGCAGAAAGAATGATTTTCGCTGCAGTGAGAAGCTACAGCGTCATTCTCACTACAACGAGTTTTTGGCCAGTTTACCCCTTCAAACTTGAGAGTTTCTTGTTGCAGCGAACATGATTCTCGCTGCAGCGAGAAACAGGGCACCAATGAAATATTTTCCCTTCGTCCCAAAGAAAAACCACCTTGCTAAAATGTCTAACCAACATGAAACGCATAACAATTTTCCAAAGTTTAACATATCAAGTTTCACATGCATTACAACCGTATACCATTACTCATTAAATTCCTATAACACACATATTTACATATGTATATATATATATACGTATACCTATTATCATCATGCACACCATCCCATCATCATCATACACACCATCACATCATCATCATCACCAGCTCATGCACACTCCCTACTCACACATGGCTGGGTTATCATTAGGTCATGCTCACTCCCTACTCTCACATAACCGGGTCATCTTCGGCTTATGCGCACTCCCTACTTGCACATAGTCGAGACAATATAATTACACAACACTATATTCAAACATATATGTATATCAACATAATGTTGCAGCATAGAGATCCATGATAATCACACGTCATAACATAAAAATTGATTTATCAAAGGCTTGTTCCCAAGGCACTTGTTTTAACAAAAGTTGTATACAATCATTCAAATACTTTGTACAAAATGGTCATATTCCCAAAACGATTTTGATAGGCAGTCCACTCACCAGTTGATTGTAGAGCTTTTATCTGACTCTAATTCTCTTAATGATCCAATTGGGGTGATGGGGCTTCGTTAGAACCCTAGGGGTTCCTTTGTAGTTGAATTCTCTTCCAATAGCTTCCACACAAATGGAGTAATTCTCTCTTTCTCTCTCTAAAGTGCCCAACTAGTGAGAGAAAGTATGGAAATAAGATTTTTCAAGGGTTTTAAGGAGAGAAAGTGGAAGAGTACAAGAGTTCTAGTCAAAAGGGCACAAAGGTGTGAAAACTAGAGATAGAGAGAGAAAATTATGCAAGCTCCATATCAAGCTTCCATGGAGGTTGGAAGCAACGTGAAAGAGAAGAAGGAGGAAGAAGAAGAAGCTGTTGGAAAATGGGAGAAGAAGCTGCTGGAAGAAAGATATTTATAGCCAATCTTATCCATTCCACTTAAATTACTAAAATGCCCCTCCATCAATTAACTTACTCTCCTTCAACCCTTTATGAAATCTTTTTACTCATTTGACACCAGGACAAGGTCCATAATGGTCTAGACATACTCGGGTTCATGAAAGCTTAAAATTTTAACTCGAGGTGAAAAATGACCATTTTGCCCCTACCATGAAAATCATCAAAATTTTTGGTTTCCTTTCCATTTTACCCTTAATTTAACCATCCATTTATGCCTTAGCCTACTTAGGCCATAATATTGTTTAAAAATCTTACTTTTATGGGCTTACTAAGGAAATGATGAAATTACCCCTGATCAAGGATATCGCGTATATTACTAACTACGAGTCTATAAAGGTCAAGGTCTCACAAGGAAAGAGGAGTGTTCGATGTTCTAGTGAAAGTAGTTCGAGTGATTGCAGAAGTGCTAGTACAAACAGCACTAGGGCTGGTGGACTTACTTTAGAGAGCGTTACTTTGGATGAATTAGCTACTGGATTACGAAATTTGACCAAACAGTTTACAGAATTTACTAGGCAATGTGCTGGTGCGGCTAAAGAGTATATGGATTCAAGCTCACAAGATCTAGATTATGACCTAAATATAAATATGATAGAGAAGGAAGGGTCAGAGGAGGAGGATAAGAATGATCCGAATGATGACAAAAGAGATGAATCGATTTCATTGTCTACATTTATGAAGTTCAAACCTCCATCATTCATTGGTTCCACTGTGGGAGAAGACCCACATAGATTTTTGGACACCATTAAAAGGATTTGTCACATTTTAGGAGCTTCTACCATGAGGTTAGTAACATTGGCTAGTTTCCATCTTAAGGATGTAGCACAATAGTGGATTACGTCATATATGTGGGGTAGACCTAGTGGTACCTGTCCGCTTGGGTGGCAAGAATTTGATAAAGCCCTTATGGAGAGTTTTATGCCTCATAGTGTGCGAACAGATAAGGCTAGGGAGTTTGAAGCCTTGAAGTAGACACCCAGGATAGCTGTATCTGAGCATGATGTACAGTTTCAACAATTGTTTAGATACACCCCATACCTTGTGTCTTTTGAAGAAATGAGAGTGAATCAGTTTGTGGCTAGACTGTCTAAGTATTTATTTAGAGTTGCTGCACCGCAGAGGTTTGATTCATATTCTGATGCAGTGGATTATGCTTGGTTAATAGAGGGTCATAATATAGAGGCAAGAGCACTTCATGAAAGTACCGAAAGAACTAAGACTGAAAGGTAGACTAGTCAAAGGAACACTAGTCGAGAAATGACTTTTGGATGGTCAAGTCAGCTTGGTCGAAGGGATACTATTTAGAATAGAGGGCAAGTGTCAACTGGGTCTCAAGGGTTGAGGAGAAATCCCCAAATTAGTAGTCCACCTCGTCGTGGAAATTTTTCTAGAGAAAGTAATCGTTAAGGACCTAGTAATGAAATGACTAGCCTTAACAATCGACAGATAGGCCAAAAAGGTCTTTATTGTGCACGTTATGGAACTACCCATGTGGGGCCATGCACCCAGTCGTATGATGTATGTTTTAATTATGGTTAAGCGGGACATATGAGAAAAGACTGCCCCTATGATATGAGATCACAAAGAACTGGTCATGGGTATGTACAACTAGCATCCGTGGTAGCATCTATAATTTCACCTCCAACTAGGAGAGGTTGACCCGATAAAGGAAAGAAATGGCTTCTACTTCTCGATCTCGACCTACTAAGTTAGCATCGTAAGGTACTTTTGAAGGAGGAAAAGCGAAAGTATTTGCCATGGGTCTGCAAGATGTGCCTGCTTCTAATGATGTGGTGATAGGTGCTCTTTTAATTTGTGGTTTTGAAGCATTGGTATTATTTGATCTTGGAGCTACCCATTCTTTTGTTTCCTCGAATTTTGTGTCAAAATTGAATATACCTTATGAAACAATGGTAGACCCTTTGGTAGTGACCACTCCCTTGGAAGAAATTTATACCGCAGAGTTTGTCTATAAGTGTTATGTAGTTCAAATTAATCATCGAGAGACATTAGTGGATTTGGTGTTATTAATGACATTGGGATTTGATGCAATATTGGGAATGGATTGGTTGTATGATTGTTATGCCAATGTCGATTGTCACTACAAATATGTAGAATTTAAGTTTCTTGGCGAAGTCCCCTTTATTACTTATGGACATAGGAGTCTGTGCAATAAGGGAATATTGGTAGGATTCACTAGGGTGGAAATCGAATAGAATTATTTGGTGTGCGTAACAGCCAAGGAAGGTGTGTTAATGGAGGAAAAGGTTCTAGTTATTAAAATGGTGCCAATAGTTAACAAATTTGAAGATGTGTTCCAAGAAAAATTGCAAAGGTTTCCCCTAAAAAGAGAAGTTAAGTTTTGCATTAATTTGATTCCTAGCACAGAACCAATATCCAGAGTTCCTTACTGAATGACACTGGTAGAAATGCAAGTACTGCGAGAACAATTGCAAGAGTTAGGGGAAAAGGGATTTATTCATCCAAGTACTCCACCCTGGGGAGTTCCGGTATTATTTGTAAAGAAAAAGGATGGAAGCTTGAGGTTATGTGTGGATTATTGCAAGTTGAATAGTGTGACTATTAAGAATAAATACCTACTTCCCAGGATCGATGATTTATTCGATCAACTACAACAGGTGCGATATTTTTCAAAAATTAATTTACACTCTGGGTATCATCAGTTAAGAATTCGGGAAGCGATATACCAAAGACCGCGTTCCGTATGAGGTACAAGCATTTTGAGTTTTTAGTAATGTCCTTTGGGTTAACTAATGTTTTACCGCTTTCATGGATTTAATGAATAAAGTGTTTCGGACCTATTTGGATAGATTTGTGGAGGTGTTTATCAATGATATCCTGGTGTATTCTCAGAGCCCCGAAGAACATGCACAACATTTAAGAATGGTGTTGCAGACACTCCGAGAACATGAATTGTATGCAAAGTTCTCTAAGTCCACTTTTTGGTTAGAGAGTGTTAGCTTTCTCAAACATGTAATATTGAAGGAAGGGATTAGTATGGATTCGCAAAAGATTACATCGATTCAAACTTGGTTAAGACCGAGTACGATTACCGAGGTTAAGAGTTTTCTTGGATTGGTCGGGTATTATATTCAATTTATGCAAGATTTCTTGAAAATCACAGCACCATTGACTAAGTTGACATGAAAGGGAGCTAAGTTCGAATGGACTGATGAATGTGAAGATAGTTTCTTAAGACTAAAAGAGTGTTTGATTTCGGCATCAGTCTTAAGTTTACCGATTGGTCCAAGAGGTTATGTTGTGTATTACTATGCATCAAGAGTTGGATTGGGATGTGTGTTGATGCAAAATCTTAGGGTTATCACGTACGCCTCAAGGCAACTCAAGAGGGACAAGAAAAACTATCCTACTCATGACTTGGAAATGGCAGCGATAGTATTTGCATTAAATATTTGGAGTCATTATCTTTACGGGGAAAGCTTTGAAATATATACTAACCACAAGAGTTTAAAGTATATATTTCAACAATGTGATCTCAATTTAAGGCAACGCCAATGGATGGAATTGCTGAAAGATTACAATTATACCATTCAATATCACCCTTGTAAGGCGAACGAAGTAGCTGATACTTTGAGTCGGAAGTCTGTGGGGAGTTTGACACATTTGTCTGCCGAACAAAAAAGTATAGTGCAATGATGGCAAAGCTTAGTTAGTATGGGGATCAAGATTGATATTGATGGGCTTAGTGCCCTTATCGCTCATTTTCGAGTACGACCAATGATCTTGGACCGAATTCATAGTGCTTAGGGTCAAGATGAATTTGTGATGAAAATCTTGGGATCCGAAGAGCGAGATCAAAAATTTGTGTATGGAGATGATGGATTGCTGAAGTATGAATTCCTAACGTATGTGCTAGATCAAGAAAATTTGAAAAAATAGATTTTGGAGGAAGCTTACATTACTGCCTACACTATACATCTAGGAGCCACCAAGATGTATCATGATTTAAAGATGGTTTATTGGTGGCCAGGCATAAAGAAAGATGTAGCTGAATATGTAGCCAAGTGCCTAACTTGTCAACAAGTTAAGGCTGAATGTGGGAAACCCTCCGATTTGTTACAACCCCTACCGATTCCCAAATGGAAATGGGAACATGTGGCTATGGATTTCGTGATTGGATTACCCTGTGTCAGAAAGGGGTATGATTTGATTTGGATAATAGTGGATTAGTTGACTAAATCTGCTCATTTCATTCCAGTAAAGACTAGCTATGGGTCAGCTAAATATGCCAAGGTTTACATTGACTGTATCGTGCAATTGCGTGGAGTTCTCGTGACCATAGTATCTGATCGAAGACCATAGTTTACTAATAAGTTTTGAAGAAGTTTACATGAAGCTTTGGGCACTCGTTTAGACTTCAGCACTACATATCATCCTCAAATGGATGGTCAGTCAAAGCGTGTGATACAAATGCTTGAAGACATGCTAAGGTCCATAGTGTTGGATTTGGGAACCACGTGGAATCAACAATTATCTTTGTTGAAATTTGCATACAACAATAACTACCAAGCTAGTATTGGAATGGCTCCTTTTGAACCATTATATGGATGGAAGTGCAAATTACCTGTTGAAAGGTTTGAAGTGGGAGAAAGAAAATTATTAGGTCCCAGTTTAGTGCAACAAGCAACTGATGTGGTGATTTTAGTGAGGGAACATCTAAAGTTGGCACAGAGTAGGAAAAAGTTATATGCAGATAAGAGGCGTCGTCCTTTAAAGTTCTAGGTGGGAGATTTTGTGCTTTTAAAGGTATCCCCACTAAAATGAAGTAAAAGATTTGGAAAAAAAGTGAAGTTGAGTTCAAGATATATTAGACCTTTCAAGATCTTGATACTAATTGGGTTAACAGCATATCAACTAGCTTTGCCGATGGAGCTAGCTCATGCGAATCCCACTTGTCATGTGTCTATGTTGAGAAAGTACGTTAAGGACGTAACCCATGTTATACATTACGATTTAGTTCCATTGGATGAAGGATTAACTTTCAAAGAGCAACCAGTACTAATACTGGATCGTCAAATGAAGCAACTACACTCCAAGGAAATTACCTCTGTAAAGGTCTTATGGCAAAATCGATCAGTGGAAGAGGTAACCTAGGAACCCAAAAAGGAAATGAAGAAGGAATACTCACACCTTTTGTAAAACCCCGTACTTTGATATGATGACTAATAAAGCTTATCGGATGCCAATTGAGGTTAATTATAATGTTTAAAAGTGATGAAAGATGAAAGGAATAGTTTGGGATAAAATATTCCACACACAAGGAAATAATAATAAAATAATAATATTTTTATTAGGAAAGAATTTGCGAGATAAAAAAAAAGTGATTTAGAAGTGAATTGAGGCATAATAAGGTATTTTGGGCACCAAGGAGATAAGAGGAATGTGAGACCTCGACCTCTATAGACCCGTAACTAGCAGTAGATGCAATAACACGGACCAGGGGCAATTTCTTCATTTCTCGTGGTTTAAATAGACCTAAGGAATAAATGAATGATGGTAAAATAAATGAAGAAGATAGAAATATTGATAATTTTCATTGTAAAGGCAAAACGATCATTTTGCATCTTGAGTCGAAATTTTTAAGTTTTCATGAACCAGAGTATTTTTAGACTATTATGGACTTTGCCTCAGTGCCAAAAAAGTAAAAAGCTGAACCAAAGGAAAAAGAGAAGGCAAAGTTAACTATTGGATGGCATTTTTGTAAATAAATGAAACTTTAGTCAACCATAGCATAAATATCTCATTTCTCTAATAGCTTCCTCATTTTTCCAGCAGCTTCTTCTTCTTCTTCCTCCCATCTCACATTTCTTTCATCTTCCATGAAAGCTTTTCTCAAAGCTTCCATCACCCTCTCAAACTAACCTTAAATAGGGTTTTTCATGCTCTTTCACTCTCTCACCTTAAAACCCTTAAAAAGTCTTACTCTCATACTTTCTCTCACTAGCTAGGTGTTTCAGAGAGAGAAAGAGAGAGAGCTTCTATAATAACTTGAAAATTCTTGGAAAGGAATTCACTTACAAAGCTACCAAAGTGAGTAATGAAGTAGAGTTGATTTTTAAGTGTTGAGAATGGCTAGTGATTAGACTTGTGAGTGTTTTGTAGTTGAGGTTGTTTATTCATTTTAGAGTGATTAGGACAGTGAAAATAGATAGCCACTTAATGGCAATTGGAAGCTAGTTAAGAGATAGCTTTTAGAATTTATAGTTATGTGAATTGAGTTAATTGTGATGCTATTGTGATGATAGGTTCCAACAAAGCCCCGCCGCCCCATTTGGACCATTAGAGGGAGTTAGAGTTAGATAAAGATTTAACAAATACCAGTGAGTGAACCTATACTAAAATGCTTTGGGTAGATGCATATACGTTTGAACGAATCACTTGAATTGTTTAAATTATTTTTTTTTAAAATGCATACGAGGAACAAGCCTTTGACGAAACGTTTTTGCATTATGAAATGTGAATGTAATGAATTTGTGAAATCCCTGTATATGTTGATATATATATATATATATTTATTGTACATTGGTAGATAATATTGTGTAATGAATATAACCATGCGTGTGCGCGATGTGGGGGATGCACATGCCGGTGATGACAGGGTGTGGGAGTGTGGAAGATGACATTATTGTCCGTGATGTGGGGGTTGCACACAATGGCATTAGTTGTGTGCAATGTGGGGGATGCACATGCCTGTGATGACAAGGTGTGGGAGTGTGGAAGATCACATTGTTATGCGCAATGTGGGGGTTGCACACAATAGCATTAATTGTGCACAATGTGGGGGTGCACACGATGACTCCAACTATGTGCGCGTTATGGGGGTTGCACATGCGCTGGGTGAGGCGGTGATGATATGCATGTTTATGTATATATATATGTTATAAAAAGTTCATAAAAATATTTGTGATTGTGTTGTATGTTGGCATTGTTAATTGCTCCCAAATTGCTTTTCATTTTAGCGAGAAAATGGTTTTTTGATGTAACAAGACCCCTTTAACTAAATTACTCTATTTCTCGCTGCAGCGAGATTCATTTTCGCTATAGTTAGAAACTCTCGAGTAGGCATCCTTAATCCATGCTCTGAATTTCATTGCAGTGAGAATGGATTCTCGCTGTAGTGAGGAATTTCACTGTAGCGAACATGAATCTTGCTGCAGCAAGAAACTCTCGATTGGTTCCAAAATTCTAGTGCAGTGCTTTCAATTTGGTAAAGATTTTGACCACATTCTTATCTGAACTAGGAAAAGTGGTAAACATAAAAGTTCTAGCCCAGCCTATTATCTTTCTAATGACCTAAAAATAATGTCAATTGGAATTCTTTAGTGCAAGATATGCTTGAAAAACCAAAACATATGCAAACCGAGAATGCCTTTTTGCTGCAGCGAGAAAACTCTCTGTTTGCTTGTCTTGCTTGGTCATTGCTGAAAATTTCATTCAATTCACCTTCATGGTTTATCATGGATCTTGTAACATTAAGGGATTAAATATTCAAGGTTTGAAATGAGGGGTTTTAACCAAAAATTAGACTAAATTGCATGGTTTTATCGTAAATGCATCATGTTTTCTAAAACATTCCTTATCATTGCTTGCTCCCTTCTTATGTTCACTCACTGAGTTTCATACTCACTCTTTTAAACTTTATGTTTTCATATTCGAAGGCAGTTGGGACCTAGATTGAGCTGTCCACGTATGTTAGCCTTCTTGGTAGGTACTATGGCATCTTAGTAGTTGTACCTTCACCCACGGTCACTCCGCTGATGGTCAAGAGTTTTATGCTTGTGTATACGTATAAGTAATGTAGACCATTAAGATTAATGTTAAAAATCAAAGATGTATATTTGATTACTGATGCCATTATAGGTTGGCAAACGGGTGACATTATTTTAACATAATACAAATGTGAATATTGGGTTGCTATAAAATGTTACTAAAATATTTATAGTTGAGAATTATAATATGTGGTTTTAGAATGATGGCCGGGAATGATGATTAGGATTGCATAGAAAGGCTTGCTTGGGCTTAGTGGGCTATGCTCATTAGGCCCATGTGCCGGTCATGGCCTTGGATTTAGGTTGTGACACCTTTTTCAAGAATAAGGTATGTTTTACCAACCCACTCTATTTAAATTCAAGGACAAATTTTCTTTAAGGAAGGGAGACTGTAACACCTCGTACCCTTGTATAGAAGCCAATAAGACCTTATCGATGAGACAAAGTGTGAGACCTCAACCTCTATAGGCCCGCAACTAGGTGTAAACGAGATAACACAGGTTAGGGGTAATTTCATCATTTCTCATGATGAGCCCCTAGAAGTAGGCTTGCATACATTATTAACGTCTAAGTAGTTCTAAGGAATAAATGAATGAGGGTAAAATAAATGAAGAAGATATAAATACTAATAATTTTCATGGTAGGGGTAAAATGGTCATTTTACACCTTGAGCTTAAATTTTAAGTTTTCATGAACTCGAGTACTTTTGGACTATTATGGACTTTGTCTCAGTGTTAAAGGAGTAAAAAAAGTGCATAAAGGAAAGGAGGAAGACTAATGTCCTTGTTAAGGGCATTATTGTAAATTATATGAAAATTGGATAAACTTTAACTATAAATATCTAATCTCTAGGAGCTTCTCTTCTTCTTCCTCCTATCCTCCTCTCCATTACATGTTTCTTTGCACCTTTCATGGAAGTATCCTTTGAAACCTTTAAAACTTTCCCAAATTAGCTTTATTTCTCATGTTTTTCTACACCCTTTCATAGGGTTTTCCATGCTCTTCCACTTTTACACCTCAACAGCCTTCAAAAGTCTTTCTTAAGTATATTCACTCACTAGTTGGATGTGTAGAGAGAGAGGGAGTGATTTCCCTTATTAGCTTGGAAAAATTTTGAAAAGAAATTCAATTCCAAATCCACCAAGGTGAGTGAACTTGCATTTAAAATATTTTGAGAAATGTATTGGTATTTGGATGAAGCATGTGAATGATTTTTATTTGATTTTCCCTTAAAGATTATGCATGGGAACAAGCCTTTATTGAAACGTTTTATGTGGTGAGTGTGCAATATTATGAATCCTTGTGCTCCTATAGGATGCTTATATATATATATATATATATATATATATATATATATATATATATGTTGTGTATCGATAGTTAATATGGTGTAATAAATATAACTGTGCATGTGCGCAATGTGAGGGATGCACATGCTGGTGATGACGGGTGCGTGAGTATGGATGATGACATTGCCTGTGCGCGATGTGGGGGATACACACAGCGGTATTAATTGTGCACGATGTGGGGGATGCACACGATGACTCCAGCTATGTGCATGATGTAGGGGTTGCACATGAGTTGGGTGAGGCGGTGGTGGTATTGGTGTTTATATATGTATATATATATATATATATTTATGCAATAGAAAGTTCATGAATATGGTATATGGTTGTAATGTATGTGAAATCTTGCATGTTGAACCTTGGAAATTCCTAAGTATTTTCAAGTTGATTTTGTCATTGCAGTAGAATGGCATTTTCTTGATATAATGAGAACTTTCTTCTTGATGTTTTGTTTCTCACTACAATGAGAAACTCTCAGGTTGGGAGGCTGGCTGCAGTCTTGTAACTCATTGTAGTGAGAATACAATCTCGCTGCAGCAAGATGTCTACAAGTGGTTTCACTATAGTGAGAAATCTTATGTCGTGCTTGCTACCTTGTTTGGTTTCTGCCATATTTTCCACTTCTTTAACATCATAGTTGATCATGGACTTCCAACATCAAGGAATTAATTAATTAAGTTTGAAATGAGGGGTTTTAGTGAGAAACCCTAGGGCCAGCTGAGGATTTGAGCCCAAATTTCGCTATAGCGAGAATGACTTTCCGTCACAACGAGGATTAATCATTTCGCTTGACTTGCTTAAATGCTACTAAAGTTTTCACTTTTTAAATTCTTTGTTGTGCATGGATCCTTCATCATCAAGTGATTAACCAATTAAGGGTTTAAGGAGGGGTTTTAATAAGAACTAAACTAAATTGCATTGTTTTTTAAAATAAGTGCATCATGATTTCTTTAAACTTTTCTTATCGTTTGCTTGTTCCTTTCCTTTGTTCACTCATTGGGTTTATGCTCATTGTTTTCAACTTCATGTTTTCAGATCAAGAGGCAGTCGGTAACTAGGTCGAGGTGTCCTCGTAGATTCGTCTCCTTGGTAGGTATCTCGGCATTCAATAGCTGTACTTTTGCCCAGGTTTCTCCGTTGGAAGTCGAGTATCCCTTTTGTTATGTATAGACAAATCCGATGTAAATTATTAAGATGTATGTTTTAGACAATATATGTATATTTTGATTGGTAATGCCACTATAAGTTGGCAATAGTTAGCATTATTTTGAATTGGAATTATGAAATGTGATTTTGGGAACTTTTGATGGAATGATGAACAAGTCATATAAATAGGCTTGCTTGGGCTTAGTGGGCTATGCCCATTGGGCCCATGCATCGATCATGGCCTAGAAACTGGGCTGTGACACAAAGGGTCAATTAACATAAATTTAAGTGTCAAAGAGCGGTAATGGGTGAAAAGAATATTTTAGAATAAAATAATATTAAAATATTAATATTTTATTTATTATTGAGATTAGTCATGAGGGAGGATTATATGACTAATCTAAGTGGGGGAGAAGAAGTAAGAAAGAATTTTGAAAAAACCAGCATTAGTGGGGCCCGAGTGCCTTTATTAAATAGAGCAATAGTTGGTAAGTATATATATAAATATTATGGTGACACCTTGGTGAAGTGCAAATTTTATATCTTTTTTGTACAGGTGTAAAGGAAGGAAAATAGAAGGAAATTGGAATTAAATAAATGTTGAAAGGACCAAATTGTAAAGGATCAAAATTTTGGAAGGGCACATGGTAAATAAGGAAAAGTTTGAGGACTTATGTGCAATTTCAATATTTAGAGTTAAATGGAAATTAACTAACCAAAGGAAGTTAGATTATGTGGCATAATGAGATGTGCATGTGAATTTACTATTACATGCAAGTTATAGCATGCAAAAAGGAGAAGTTAGTGGAGAACATGTGAGGCCCCCACCATGTGAAGTAAAAGGAAGAATAAGACTATGTTTATTGCATGTAATGAGATTCGTGCATTAGGTGGCCAAATGGGGAAAGAAATATGTGGGATGCATGTGACTTGAATGGTTTAATAAGTGACCCAATAAAATATAAAGTGAAGCTCGTGCATGAAATGTGATTGGAGGAATAAGGTGGTGCATAAAAAGGAAATGCATGTCAAATGAAATGCAAATGAAATAAACCAAAAAAAATACCATGTGAATCAACGCATGGGTAAGGTAATTTAACCAAAGGATAAAGGAGTGGATAAGGAAACCTTGCATGCACAAGCCACCAATGGAAAGTGGCGTTAATAATAAAGTGAGGAATTGAATGGCATGACATGTAAAGAAAAATGCCAAAAGTTGCCAAACCTTGGGTAATCCGCCCATGAAAGAAAAGGAAAAGAAAAAAAGGCTTTCACAAGACCATTTCAAACTCATTTCTTGTGATATCCACCCATACCAAAGAAAGAGTAAACAAGTGAGTTTGCCTTGAGAGGTCCGCCCATTTGGAAAAAAAATGAAGAGGAAATGGCTTTGTGAAGTTTCCACTCGAGAGGAAAGGAGAAGTTGAGAAGAAAGAAAGAAAAAGAATCGGCTTGAAAGAAAGAAGAAAAGAAAAAGAAAGAAAGGAGAAATGAGAAGGGAGAAAGAAGGAAAGCTAAAAGGCAGGCTCGACTTTGGAGGAGTTGGAGAAAAGCTTAGAGGTTTTCCTCCTCATACATGCCATTGTTGGAGCTTAAAGAGACCTTAGTGGTTCGGGTTAGAGATCCCAAGGTAAGGAAGGTAAAAATCATCATTTTTTTTGAATGCATGCTTCTTGCACCGATTATAATGTGAAATTTTGCTTGTGGTAGCAAGAATTTTCAAGCATTCAAGAACCAGATGCATGCATGTAGGTGGATCTTGGAATGCATGGTGATTTTGAACTAGATAAGCAATGGGTAAGTGTTTTAGTCTTGAAATCACAAGTAGACAAAGGAAATGAGATGTGTATTAATTGTCTATACTTGTGGCAACAATAATGACCAAAGATGTGAGGAAATGGTGAACTATATGTGGAATTCAAGCTAAAATCGAGAGGTAAGCATGCAATGTGACTACATTGTGTTGTGTTGACTTTGGTTGGTTGAAAGTATGTGGATTGTATGTTAAATGATTATGCATAATGTGGATGAAAACTATGAAATTAGGTTAAGGATTTATTGATTGATATGCTGCCCATTTTCAAGTATAATTAAGTGTATTGGGTTTGAATGGTTGCTAGGAAGTGTATAGGTAAGGAAAATGTACTGTGGTGGCATGCCGGAGGAGGTAACAGGTGATCGGCAAGTAGAATTAGCTAGATACGCACCCAAATCGATAGTGATGTAGTGTCCCGCTATTGTGAAGTGAGTAAGGGGTGTTCGTTTTAAAATTCCCATAACTATATATCGATATACGTGCTGGTTTACTTTAAATGCAATTTGTGGACAGCATGAGTTGGTAGACTGTTAGGCTTGTGAATGCCATGCTTTGAGAAAGGTTTTGTATATATGTATATATTAACTACATATGTAAAGGGTTTTGAAACCAGGAAACAAGCGTTTTACTACAATTTATGTCAAAATGTACCTTATGGTTTGTGTGATGTGCATTCATGAATAAATCACATATTCACCATGCTAATTGATATTTTAACCTCATGCAAAGGCTTTATATTATAAAGTCTTATAAAGGGGTTTTATCATGTTATCTGTTGAATATTTTGGAAGTGGTTTTGAAATGAGCTTTTGAGAACCCAACTTGATTTTTAAATGGTTTTATCAAACCGGGAGATTTGAGAGTAGGTCGAATGTCACATCGAGATAATATGACACTTGTGCACAAGTTAGATCTAGATAAAGAACCTTTGGATCGCGAATAGCCTGCTAGATGTGGCTGGGGCCATGGTCTGCGATGTATATATGTGGCTAGGCCACAAGTTATTATACGTGGTTACGACCACCTGATTTCTTCGATGTCGGCCAATATCGTTGAGACTACCATGGTTGTGGGAATCCAGTGGAGGAGAACCTCCCAGATTGTTATTACGTGGAAGCGGGTCCATGAGTGATTTACTATGATTACCTACTCAAGAGTGATGTCTCTTTGGGGTTTTTTTTTTTAACACGAATTCTTTCGCATGGTGAGAATGACAAGTTGTTTCGTAGCTTCGTTGTTTATACAGTGATTTTGTTTTTAAACTCTTCGCGGACGAGATGATTTACGAACTTGTGTATAAGTTTTAGTAATGTTTGATTCTACGAGAGCATGCATGATTATACTTATTCGCTTTAAGTAAAGTTGTTAAATGATTTCATTGGTAGAAATCTTTAATTGTATTAGCTTCAATACTTGATTTAAACGATTATCTTGCATTAAAATTATTGGTTTTTACATGTACGGCACAAATCTCCCTTTTGACCAAAATTGTTTACATATACTCTTATATTTTTTATGTTCAAATATTTTGTCCTTAGCTTGTTTCCCATCTACGCCTTGCTCACGGAGCTGATGATAACTGAGTCTGTGAGACTCACCCCCTTTATCTTCCTTTTGTAGATAAGTGATCAATTCAAGTGTATTGTCCTAGCATTATTTTGATTTGCTACGACGTAGGTAATGGCATCTCTTAGACTTCCACTCCGAGTCGCTCCGCTGCATAAGGGTCGTGTTGTGTAAAACAATTAGACTTATAAAATTTATTAGTTTATCTATAATGTATTGCTAAAACCTTAAGTTTGTCTTAAAACTTACTAGAATTAGACAATGGTTATTTGGTCGCTATGTCTTAATGACAACCTTTTATTCTACTTAAGCAATCGGCAATATTATTACAAGTCGACTGTATACGCATTAAAATATCCAAACTAAATAGCAGGAATCTCAACTAAGTCTTGTTCGGGATTTGGTAGGTTCACTCATAAGTCTCGGACGCCGGTAATGATCGGGGAGAAGGTCGTTACAACATTTATGAGTGAACCTTGTAGCTTACGAAACTATTTGCCTTTTAGTATTTGCTGCATTATTGTGAGTAATGAAACAACTCTCTTGATGGTTTATATGCTACCTAGGGACTTGTTCATATTCTTGCAAGAAAGACAGAATTTTCAACAATGCCAATTTATTGCCATTAGTGAATATCATCACATCATCTGCAAATGCTAAATGGCTTATTGACATTGGGCAGCCAGCATAATAACGAAGAGAAAAGAATTGAGAGAATAAGGCATTCAATCCTCGAGATAAATATTCAACTACTAAAATGAATAAAAGAGGAGAAATAAAGTCACCTTGTCGCAAGTGTCTCTCTGATTTAAAATAGCCCACGGACTTGCCATTTATCAACAAAGAGAACAAACAATTCTAAATGCACTTCTGAATCATATTTATCCATTGGTTATTAAACCTAAACTGCTACATCATTATATATAAAAACTCCAAGTTAAGAGGATCATAAGCTTTCATCATGTCAACTTAAGAGCTACATTACCTCCTTTAGCTTTTTGATCAATTTTCCCAATCAACTCCTATGCCTATAAAATATTAACACTAATAGGCCTGCCACCAACAAACCTGCTTTGATTTTCAGAGATAATAGAAGGAAAGATTTTAGCAAAACGATGTTGGTCCCAAAGAAGTGTGCTAAAATGGGGTGAATAGCACTTTGTGAATGTCACAAAACTTGACTTTTAATGTCAAGCCCAGCTCTATAATATACTTGCCATGTCATTCATGTACTTGATAGCATGTCTGCATACTTGGATGCCTCGAAAAATCGTTAAAAGTCGATATCGTACCTAGTGGTACAATTAAGTCGATTAAAACCTCGAACAAGTTTGAATAGAGATTTTAGGATGTATTTGAGAGTTATTGAACCTTAGAATGTCTTAATATGGTGATTTGAAGTTCGAGGATTGATTTGGAGTCCAATCGGGAATTTTCATAACGTAGGGGCAAAATGGTCATTTTGCCACTCAAAGGCAAAATTGGAATGTTGGATGATATTTTGACTAAATTTGATTGATTAGAGCATAATTTGAATTTGAAAAGTGAAAATTTTCAATTTCAATATTTTTCCGAACATAGAGGCAAAACGATCATTTTAAGTGTCCATGAGGACGAAATTGGAAATTTTGGAATTTCACACCACCATGACACTTGTCAAACTCATGAATTTCACCCATTATTTTTTTAAGTGAGAGATTATATGTGGTGGGAATGAAATGCTTAATTGTTAAGTTATTAAACATGGACCAATTAAAAGGTGACAAGTGTCAAGCTTTAATATTATTTTAATTGCCTATATAAACTTACTTAAAACCCTCACATTCACACTCTTATGGCCGGCCAAGCAAGGGAACAAAGAGAAAAAGAGAAGAACAAACCCTAGGAAGGAAAAATCGAAGATAGATTGTTGGATTTCAAGAAATCAAGCAAGTAAAGGTAAGATTTTTTTTATTTTAGCTTGTGATCTACCTTTCGCATGCATTCTTTTTCATTCTCCATGGCTGAAATTCAAGTTTTCAAGAGGGAACCTTTGCTAGCCAAACCTAGAGAGAGAAGTTTTGGTGATGAATTTTGCTAGATTTCATAATATCCTAGTGTTTTTAGTCATTTTGTGATGTTTGGAAGGAAAAATAAGTAAGAAAATCACATATTCTTCAACCACCCTCATTTGGCCGAATTTTCTATAGCACATGTTGATGATGGATTTGGTTGTAATTCATGTTATTTAGCTAGGAATTGATGAATTATGATGTTGAATATCGAAACCGATTATTGAAAAGTATAGTTCCTTTAGAAAATGGCTTGATGGAAACTGAGAAAATCATAGTAAATGGACTTGGATTTGATTCCTAATGATATATATGGATTTATGAGACTGTGTAGACATTGATTAGTATGTTAGTTCAGAATCAGAATGAATTTCGAAAAATGGTGAAGTTAGTCAAAAATCAAGTTCATTGTAATGCTTCGGTGTATTAGATTATTGGAAGTGTAATGAATATATTTAGAGTTGAATCGGATGTTTTGGTCAAATCAATGGTGTATAGTTCGAATTAGGTCGAATACAAATTCCTTCCGATCACAATTGAATCTACGTAGAACACCGTCTTTGAGTGACTATCCGAACATTTCTCATTCAACTTCATGCATTCATATAGAGTCTGAAATAGTTTTATAACAATTTGACAACAATGTATTGAATTACGTGCCGTGTATTATGGATAGGTGTTGAACCCCCCGATAAGGGCAAAGATATCGTGCTGGAGGACCGAGAATAGGAGTACTCCTACCACTCCAAATTCCCATTATAGTGAGTAATCAAATGTTCATCTTAACTATCTAAAGTAGCTTATACTCGTTTTTATGATTTTAAAGAATAATGAACTTAAACCGTAGATTTTTATGTTTTATAAGTTAAGTGTTGGTTAAACGAAATGAGATTTATAACTTGTTTTGAAATTGAATACTGGTTTTGGAAATTGAGTAAGTGGAGACGAAATACTTGTGTTATCTATATATATATATGGTTTGAATTGATGGCTTATGACAATGTGATGGCATGCATGGCTGGATTTGTGGTTTGTGGATTATATAAACTGTTTTTTTTTACCTTGACAGGCTGGGTAATATTATATTAACCATGTCATGCTGTTGAAATTTTTATTGATTTGGTGGGTTATTTGATTAGCTTATTATAGTGGGCGAGTTTCGTGGACCAACCTATTAGAAGGGCATGGTAAACCCCGTTATATTTTACCTTAGTATGAGAGGCGCAGAGGGTATCTCGTAAGGTAAGTTTAGAGTTCACTTCACGCCGAACCACCACGTCAGGATGAAACTCAGCCAACACCAAGGAATGACTATATTTTAAAAGTAAAAACATGTTTTATGGGTATATGTTGTTTTAACATCCTTGGCGGACTCGGTTGGATGCCCGGGCCAAGGTGTCCCCGAGTATGAGTTTTGGCACAAGCCAAGTTTTTAAGAGAATCATAAGCCTTGTTGATTATTTTGATGAAATGTAATTGTTTTATATGAATTGAAATGAGTTTTAAATGTTATGAATCATATTATGATGGGATGATTTAACTGTCTCCATTTACTCGGCTTTAGATGTTGTAGATGAACTTTGCTTACTCACTGGGTTTATAAAAACTCACCTCTTCTTTTTACCCATTTCAGGCTCAAGATAGTCTGTAGATAGCTGATTTCGTCGAAGACCTATTTTTGGATTTACATCCTTAGAAATTGAAGGTCTACCTTCTTGTACATATTTGTTTATTTTGGGGGTTCACATTTCATTGTAGAATATTTTGTATACTTGGCTACCTGTGCCACTGTATGTATGAATTTATTTTGCTTTTACACTACAAAAATTATTTACGCAGAGTTCTATAAATATTGTTTTATAAGAAAATAAAATATTTTATTTAATATTTTTATTTAATTTGAATAGCTATAATTTCACTTTAAATTGATGAATTAGACAATGAAACTTATTTTTAAACATGAAATGGATGCTTATTACTCGTATATCATATTTTTACAAGGGTTCGAAAATTTTAGGTAAAATGACCAAAATACCCCTGTGTAGTAGAAATTACTTTTTGATTGTTTTTTATTTGAAATTAGTCTATATTTCTTTAAAACATGGTATTTAATAACTGTTGCTCACAAGGGAGAAGTAAAACTGATGCGAAAGCCTTACGAGGTTTCGGTTGACATTTCGGATAATGAATGTTTATTGAGACATCGTGGCGATTGTCGCAGGCTCGAAAGGAGTACAGAGTCGTGACAATTCAATTGGTATCAGAGCTTTTGGTTTTAAAGCAATTTTAAAAACTACAGTGTCAATGTGGCCCCAAGTTAGATTAGATTAAGTTGAATGCATACAATTGCATATAGAACCTAAAGTTGTTTAAATTCGTTATGTCTCTTCTTATGGATCATTATGCCTCCTCAACGTGGACGCCCACCTCTCTCTAGATTAGTTGGGAGGGGAAGAGGCCGTTCTCAACATCGTCAGTCAGATCCTGTAGAGGGAGAATCGACTGCGTCTACTTTTCGGGCAACACCTGCTGCTGAACAGACTGAGACTCCCCCACATTCTCCACCTCTTCCACCACCTATCGGTATTCCTGGTATTCCTGCCATGCTTCTTGAGGCAGTTCAGGAATTGGTAGCTTTTCTCACTACTATTATTGGCCAAGCTCAAGCTGGTCAAGCTCCTCCTACTGTTCCTCCAGCCGCTCCTTCAGTGCCACCACCACCACCTCTTGTTCCACCACAAGTGCCTGATGTCTCTATTTCTAAGAAACTTAAGGAGGCTAGGCAACTCAGTTGCATTTCTTTTACGGGTGATCTGGATGCACTTGCAGCTAAGGATTGGATCATTCAAGTATCGGAGACACTTACTGATATGAAACTAGAAGATGATATGAAACTGATGGTGGCCACTAGATTGCTTGAGAAGAGGGCCCGTACTAGGTGGAACTCAGTGAAATCTCGTTCTACTACTCTTTTGACCTTGTCGAATTTTCTACGAGAGTTCGACGGTCAGTATTATATTTATTTTCATCAAAGGAAAAGAATAGGGAATTCTTGAGTCTGAAACAAGGGAGTTTGACAATAGAGGAGTATGAGGCTCGTTTTAAAGAGCTAATGTCTTATGTCCCCGATCTGGTGAAGACTGAGCAGGATCAGGCTAATTTCTTTGAGGAAGGGCTCCGAAATGAAATCAAAGATCGTATGACAGTAACGAGTAAGGAGCCGTATAAAAAGGTTGTGCAGATGGCTCTACGGGCTAAGAAACTTGGGATTGAGAATCAGAGAATTCGGGCTGAGTTTGCTAAGAGGAGGAATCTGAATACATCATCTAGTCAGCCACCGAAAAAGAGTAAAGATTCATCTGCTTCAGGGAGCGCTACCACTGATTCAGTAGCATCTACTCGACCCCCATCTCAACAGTCGCAACAAAAGTCTCCTAGATTCAGTAAATCAGCAACGAGTGCTCTTGGGAAGAGTTCTAGGAGTTTTGACAAATGCTGAAATTGTGGAAGATTTCATACCAGGCAGTGTAGAGAGCCCGTACAGTGTTTTCAGTGTAGTCAGCAAGGTCACATGCTTGTTCGCAATTAAGATGAGCTACTGCAGCTGTTTCATCTCCCCAGGTTCGCACCGAGATTTAGAGTAGAGATTCTTCTAGGTCACAACCGAGACAAGGTGTAGCGATGAGGTCTGGTGTGGGGAGTAATACCCCCACACGTCCACCCTCTAGACCACAGACTCATACTCCGACGAGAGTTTTTACTGTGACAAAGGAAGAGGCACGAGTCCGACCCAGTATAGTGACATGTACTATATTTGTATCTGAAATAAATGCTTATGTCTTAATTGATTCTGGTTCGGATAGATCTTATGTGAGCACGACATTTGCATCCTTTTTTGATAAAAACATGTCACCTTTAGAGGAGGAAATAGTAGTTCATACCCCTCTAGGAAAGCAGTTGGTTAGAAACACTTGTTATAGAGATTGTGGGATAAGAGTTGGTGAGGAAGAATTCAAAGTTGACTTAATTCCTTTAGAGATTTAGGATTTTGATTTGACATTATGTATGGATTGGTTGACTACACATCGGGCAAAAGTGGATTGTTTTAGGAAGGAAGTTGTACTTCAAAATTCTGAGGGAGTAGAGGTTGTATTTGTAGGGGAATGTGGAGTATTACCATCTTGTGTAATCTCAGCTATCAAACCTTTGAAACTAGTGAGGAAAAGGTATCCTGCTTATTTGGCACATGTGATTGACACCTCAAAAAGGGAACCTAAGTTAAAGGATGTCCCAATAGTAAACAAGTTCTCTGATGTGTTTTCGGATGAGTTACCGAGACTACCTCCTGATCGAGAGTTTGAGTTTACTATTGATTTACTTTCAGGTACCGCACCTATTTCCATTCCTCTGTATCGGATGCCTTCGGCGAAGTTTAAGGAGTTGAAAGTTCATCTGTAAGAATTAGTAGATAAGGGTTTTATTCACCCTAGTACTTATCCCTGAGGTGCACCAGTCTTGTTTATAAAGAAGAAAGATGGCATTCTGCGGTTATGTATAGACTACCGTCAGCTAAACTGAGTGACCATCAAGAATAAATACCTTTTACCGTAAATTAATGATCTTTTTTATCAACTACAGGGTGCTACGGTGTTTTTTAAGATTGATCTGAGGTCTGGGTATCATCAGTTGAAGATCAAGGAGCAGGATGTACCCAAGACTGCTTTCAGGACTCGTTATAGGCATTATGAGTTTCTGGTTATGCCTTTTAGTCTACAAATGCCCCGACAGCTTTTATGGACCTCATGAATAAGGTGTTCCACCCGTACTTGGATAAATTCGTGATAGTGTTCATAGATGATATCCTAATGTATTGAAGGATGATGATGAACATGCTACTCATTTGTGCATTGTGCTGCAAACCTAGCGCGAGAGACAACTTTATGCCAAGTTTTCTAAATGTAAGTTATGGTCGAAGGAAGTGGTTTTCTTGGGACATGTTGTGTTTGGAGCTAGAATTTATATCGATCCTAAAAAGATTGCAATCTTACAGTGAAAACAACCAAAAACAATGACAGAGATTTGAAGTTTCTTTGGTTTAATCGCTTACTATAGGAGGTTCGTTCAAGGGTTCTCATTGATAGCTGCTCCTCTAACTCGTCTGACTCGTAAAGGAGTCAAATTTGAGTGGGATGACGTTTACGATAGTCGATTTCAGGAGATGAAGAACCGGTTGACCTCCACTCCCGTTTTGACACTTTCTGTTAGTGGGAAAGAATTTGTGGTGTACAGTGATGCCTCTAAATTAGGATTAAGGTGCGTGTTAATGCAAGATGAGAAAGTAGTAGCTTATGCTTCTCGGCAGCTGAAAAAGCATGAGACGAATTACCCTACCCACGATTTGGAGTTGGCAACAGTAGTCTTTGCATTGAAAATCTAGAGGCATTACTTATACGGTGAGCGTTGTCAGATTTTTACTGATCACAAAAGTTTGAAATACTTGCTCACCCAAAAAGAACTCAACTTGAGACAGAGACGATGGTTAGAGTTGATTAAGGATTACGACTTAGTAATTGATTATCATCCGGGGAAGGCAAATGTTGTAGCAGATGCCTTAAGTCGTAAATCCTCATCTTCATTAGCATCACTTCGGAATTCTTATTTTCCAATACTACTTGAGATGAAATCTCTAGGGATCCAGTTGAGTAATGGCAAGGATGGAATCCTACTTGCTAGCTTTGTTATGAGACCCTCATTGTTGAACCAAATCAAGGAATTGCAAAAGTCTGATGATGAGTTGAAACGGGAAGTTCAAAAGTTACGAGATGGAGAAACTAATGAGTTCAGACTTGGTGATGATGGTATCTTAATGCTTGGGAACCGGGTTTGTGTTCCTAAAGATGATCTGTTGAGACGGGCTATTTTGGAATAAGCTCATTCTTCCGCTTATGCTTTACATCTCGAAAGCACCAAAATGTACAATACTATCAAGGAAAATTACTGGTGGCCGAATATGAAACAAGACATAGCAGAGTTTGTAGCGAAATGTCTCACATGCCAGCAAATTAAGGTAGAACATCAGAAACCATCGAGTACTCTTCAACCTCTACCTATCCTTGAATGGAAGTGGGAGCACGTGACTATGGACTTTGTATTGGGTTTACCGCGAACACAGAGTGGGAAGGATGCTATTTGGGTGATTGTGGATAGATTGACTAAGTCCGCCCATTTCTTAGCTATCCATAGCACATATTCCATTGAGAAACTGGCTAAACTTTATATAGATGAGATAGTGAGATTACATGGAGTCCCAGTTTCTATCGTGTCAGATCGAGACCACCGGTTCACTTCTCGATTTTGTCCGAAATTCTAAGATGCTCTCATAACTAATTTGAGGTTTAGCACTACCTTTCATCCACAAATAGATGGTCAATCTGAAAGGACCATTCAGACTTTGGAGGATATGCTACGGGCTTGTGTCATTGACTTTACGGGGAGTTGGGATAGACACTTGCCGTTGGTGGAGTTCGCATATAACAAGAGTTTTCAGTCTAGTATTGGGATGGCACCATACGAGGTTCTGTATGGGAGAAAGTGTCGAACTCCACTCTGCTAGGATGAAGTGGGTGAGAGGAAATTATTTAATGTAGAACTGATTGATCTGACTAATGACAAGATCAAAGTTATCCGAGAGCGATTAAAGACAACTCAAGATAGGCAGAAAAGTTACTCTGATAGATGGAGAAAATATTTGAAATTTGAAGTTGATGATAGAGTTTTTCTTAAGGTCTCTCATTGGAAAGGTAATGATTTGAATACTTTGAGGTATTAAGTCTTATTTGATTATATTATTGTGATAAATTGTGGTATCTTGTTGGATAATGAAAGGTGTGATTCGATTCGCAAAGTGAGGAAAGCTCAATCTGACATACATTGAATCCTTTGGTGTCATTGAAAGGATGGACCAGTGGCATATAGACTAGAATTACCCCCAGAGTTGGATCGGATCCATAATGTCTTCCATGTCTCAATGTTGAAGAAGTATGTACTTGATCCCTCCCATATCCTTGTGACACCTCCAATTGAGTTGCAAGAAGATTTGAAGTTCGAGGTGCAACCTGTAGGTATTTTAGACCGAAAGGATCGAGTGTTGAGGAATAAGAACATCCCAATGGTTAAAGTGTTGTGGAAAAATGCTCGGATGGAGGAGATGACGTAGGAAGTTGAGCACCAAATGAGCACCAATATCCGCATCTTTTCTCCGAGTCCGATAAGTGAAATTTTGAGGTCAAAATTTTATTTTAAGGGGGGTAGTACTGTCAAGCCCTACTCTATTATATACTTGTCAAGTCATTCATGTACTTGATAGCATATCTACATATTGGGATGCCTCGGAGAATCGTTAAAAGTCGATATCGTACCTAATGGTATAATTAAGTCGATTAAAACCTCAAACTAGTTTGAATAGAGATTTTAGGATGTATTTGAGAGTTAATGAACCTTAGAATGTCTTAATATGGTGATTCAGAGTTCGAGGATTAATTTAGAGTTAAATTAGGAATTTTCATAAGGTAGGGGCAAAATGGTCATTTTTCCACCCGAGGGTAAAATTGGAATGTTGGATGAAATTTTTGACCAAGTTTGACTAATTGGAGCATGATTTGAATTTGAGAAATGAAAAATTTTAATTTCGACATTTTTTCGAACATAAGGGCAAAACAGTCATTTTACGTGTCCACGATGACATAATTGGAATTTTTGTAATTTTACACCACCATAACACTTGTCAAGCCCATGAATTTCACCTATTATTATTTTATACTTTGGATAATTAAGAGATTACATGTGGTGGTGAGAAAATGCTTAATTGTTAAGTTTTAACCATGGACCAATCACATGGTGACACATGTCAAGTTTTAATATTTTTATAATTTCCTTTATAAACTCAACATAAACTCTCCCATTTCACTCTTCATG
>NC_030854.1:16957546-16964752 GCF_000208745.1 Theobroma cacao | reverse complement strand
CCACACGTCATTGTAGAATATTTTTGTATACCTGGTTTAGTGTGCTATTATATATATGAATTTATTTTACTCTTACACTACAAAAATTGTTTATGTAAGATTCTATAAATATTGTTTTATAAGAAAATGAAATATTTTATTTAATATTTTTATTTAGTTTGATTAGTCATAATTTCATTTTAAATGGATGATTTAGATTACTAAAATTATTTTTAGATAAGAAATGTATATTTTTTGATCATATGCTGTATTTTCACCAAGTTTCAAAATTTTCAGTAAAAAATGACTAAAATACCTCGGTGTGACAAAAATTACTTTTTGTTTGTTTTTTATTTAAAAATAATTTATATTCGCTTAAAACATAATATTTAGTAACTGTTGCTCACAGGGGAGACGTAAAATTGATGCAAGAGCCTTGCGAAGTTTCGATTGATATTTCGGGTAATGAATGTCTATCGAGACATCGCGACGGTTGTCGCGAGTTCGAAGGGAGTACCGAGTTGTGACAGTGAAAGATTGATGTATATTAATGATAAAAAATATACATATCCTACTAATAATTTTATAATATTATTAATACAAAATTTATATACGTTGTAATTTTTGATAAACTTAATTGACTCTTATATGTTATTAGAATCGACTTAAGTTGTTTCACGATTAGATTTTGCCTCTATAATATATATTAATTGATCGATGTTAAAGATTAGTCAGATATTTAATCTAGAAATGCACGATTCATCTATTAATCAAAAATCTAGAGATACATTATTCAACATTTAATCGTAATTAAATTTAAATTTTCAGAATGTTTAAAATTAATTTAAAAGTTACAACTTTAAGAAGAGACATTCAGTTTTAAATGGATGTCTAAAATACCTTTTAAGCCCTGTAGATACTCCCTAATGTTTACAATAGCATCCAACAATCATTCTTAAAAACTCTTTCATTCTTCATTTGCATATTGTTCTTTTTTGGTAGCTTTAAATGTGTTCAAAAAAAAATCTGGAAAGCAATCTTAAATTCTCTAAATTCTATATTACAACTTTGGGAAGAGACATTCAATCTTAATGTCTAAAGCAGCTCTTAGGATCTTTAATATATAGTTAACATTGCAATTGACCCCAAACATTTTAGGCAGACATGAAAACAGCAAACCAGCTATACTACAACTAATAATTGCATTGGTCGACATTACAACATCTGTTGCAACTTGCAATAAGATTTGTCTTATCCAGCCAATAAATGTAAATAATTCAGTACATGTCACAAGAAACAGACCAAAGTTACAGAAGCAACTTCATGGCATGAATGAATGAACAAATAGTCATAGCTCAACTAAACAAAAACATTAGCTATGCAATATATACATTTATAACCAATTTTACAATTTCCAGAACTATAATCCCTTGTCGGGAAAAAAGACAAGAAAAAGAGAACATGATGAATTCCATTTGCAATAGGTAAATAGGGAAGTTGAGGCATCAATAACAAAGCAACACTTATAGATCTTTCCAGACATTAAAATCAGTATTTGAACTGTTAGAGTTAGCTGTACTGTCTTGGCAGCCCATAAAGAATGTGCTGTGTAATGGATCAACATTTACTAGAGCATGGGCTGTTCCACTAGGGCTAGCGGCAACAGCAACTTCATCCTCCCCAATGGTCACTTCAGCATAGCCTCTATTAACTATCTGATTATTTTCCACCTGCAAATGGTTCAAGATGAAATTACACATGCGAATATAACTATATCTGAGACATCTTTCGTATACTTGAATCTAAGCTACTGTCACATAATATCAATTTTTTTTTTTTTTTGAAAAGTAAAAGAAATTTTATTGAAGAGAAACGAAAATGCTACAGAGATCAACAATAACAGGACATTAGATATCCTTAGAAATCACCGACCTAAAAATGGTTGATAATAGAGCAACCACAAAGCAAAAGGTGAGCACAATGGCATAAAACACCCCCAAAATTGAAACCGAAAGAAAAGGACCAACCCCAAAAAGTTAGTTTGATATTGAGACTGGAAAGTGAGTGAATTAAGAAATCCAAGCAGCTAATTCTCTTACTCCATGAACCCCTTCTTAGCAAGTGAGTCAGCAAAGAAATTGGCTTCACAAGGACTATGGACAAAACAAAGTCTAATAACATTCTTAATGAGAAGATCCAACTCGTTGAGTAATAAACTAGTTTTCCATGATCTGAGATGACAATGGTCTCACTTTCTAAAATGAGTACTGGGACCGTATTCCAACTAATTTCCATTTCATCTAAAATATAATATTGTTGGAATATATCAAAAATAATTTGTTAATAATTATAAATATGTGAAAATATATTATTATTGTAAATTTTTTAATTATTTCATTGATTTCTTTTTAGCATTTCAAATGTCAAATATTTGAATATATATATATCCAATTTTTACTTAATGTTCTTAATGGTAAATTTTTTCTCTTCACCACACTGCCACTGTTGTCTACCAAACAAATATTATCTTACCCCTAGTTTCAATCTCACCGCTGCAACTCCTGATCTCCCTGCACTATTTTCAATCTCATAACCACTGCTATGCCAAACTAACCCTTAGTATATAAAGCGCTTGGGTTAGATATACTAATGATATTTTCAGTTTCAAAGCAACTTTGGGCAATATATTATGGAGATTTGAGTAATTAAAATTCAATTTTCTTTCCATGCTCTTTCCATTATTCCTCTCTGAATCTTGCCCCTTTCCCAAACCCCTCTTCCATATATTTCCTCTCTTCCCTCTTTGATGTAAGATAGATTTGGGCAAGTATGCCTACTTAGGGTTTATGGTATGCTAAGTCTTTAAAAGTAGGGAATCAATTAGGGTCTGAATCTACTGAGATTGGACCTCAAATGAGGGCTGGGTGTTAAGAAAAGGTTGCAGGAATCTTCTGAGAGCGATCTAATTATAATAGGACAAGTTATAGTTGTTTTCTCAAAGCTGGGAACAGTATCTTGCAATACCATTAGAACCAAGAGACGAAAATTCAACCACTCAATCACAAATCCTCCCAGAACTGTAAACTTAAATCTGTATTCAAATTCAAACACACCGAATCCAACAATACAAACAGATACTAAACCCAAAATAAGACCCAATGGAACACTAAAGCCAAGCCCAATAAAAAGAAAATTGCCAATATATCCTTGAACACCAAAACTTTCTTGTTTAATTATGAATAGAGGACATCTTCACTTGGACAAAAAGGATATTTTTTGTTGATGAACATATTAACCCTTGGCTTTAAAGAGGGTGAAATTTATCTAACCAAGTAATGATGCGCTATCAGCTCTTCTCCCTGATTTTCATCCATACTATCCCTTCTCCCTCAATGGTTCTGCATCACTTGCACTTCTTCACCATCGCCGGAACATGTAAAAGAAGATATGATTAACTTTCCAATTTTCAACAAGATCGTCTTTCCATTAGTAGTCCATTGCATCGTTAACTACTTATGAGTTCTTCCTTGACTAAACAAGAGCTTGAAGTTGAATCAATGAAAACATTAGAAAATTTACATACTACTAGATATATTATAATAGATAACCCTTTTTATCGTTCTATCAAAAAGAAACAAGATTAGTTTGTATCAATCTAGCTGCTTTATCAGCATCTTCACAACCTACTAGGATTTTAAGTCAAACAATGTTGGAATTTGCACCAAAGAAATCACTGTTTCCAGACCTACACTGGACTAGTGCTACAAAACTAACAATCAGTATGCGAGAGTTGCAAATCCTTTCTAATCCAATGAATCCTGGATTTCTTATGACCAGAACAAGTGGGAAGACATCCGCTTTATTGAATACTTTATATATATTAATACTATGTGACATAATCTGGATTTCTCAAAAGTTTATATCAACAAGAATAGATCAGCTTGTTATCAAGCAAGCTGGAGATACATACAGTCAACAAGAAAATAGTTTCATTGAATGAAACACAGCATATATTTTCTATTTATGACAGACTAATTTGAGCAGTTCCTCCAGAAAACCTTAATTAGTATACTCCTAGCATTAGAATTGCACATCGATAATGAAAGTGAAACTCCCGGCATGACTAATTAATCCAAAATGGATGAGCCACATGCATGTTGTAAAATCAAAATACTAATTCATGAGAAAAGAGCATACCCTGAATTTTGTCTTTGCCCCCCAAATGACAAATGTTTCATTACAAGTATAATGTCTGTGATTTCCCCTCACACAACCTGGTCGGATTTCACCAATATGAACCGAGACACAAGACATTGCACCACCTGTAAGAAAATATGCTCCTATGAAAATCACTAAGGATATTAAAATGAAGGTAAACCTAAAAAATAAATTAATAAATAAATATAAAAGTAAATGATAGAAATTCAAAAACAATGTGGAATCTCGAAGAAATAAGTAAGTAATCCCCTCTAAAGGGAAATTTCACTAATACAGATCAATTTTTAGGAGGCCAGAGATCTCTTTTGTTTCTTTCTTTTTTAATTCATGTCTACAGAATAAAATTTCAGACTTTAGAGTAGATAGCCAAAACTAATCAGGTATGTAGATATACATGTTTTTGTTCATGGGCAACATGGTACTGGTGCTGACACACAAAAGAGTGATTTCATAAAGTTGGATCAAAGATCATATCGTATGGGGTAATAAAAAAGGTATGGCATCTATAGTCATTTCAGTGCATATAGTGTGAACTAAAATGGAATGCAGAAAGAGAATTCATGCAGCCATCCAAACTAATTTGTGTTTATGAATTAGTTGGTTTGAGTTGAGCAGGCACCAAAACTGTGCATTCTGAGCACGCATGCAAAGAAGGAAGCAATTTTCCCCCAACATTAGGCATCTAATACATTATTTTTGCCGTGAGCAAACAAAGCCACCAGCAAATTCAATAGAACAAGGTCAAGATCAGACAAAGAAAAAAAAAGAAAAAGCAAAATGAAAGGATACAAAATGGTTAAACAATCGCTTCTGTTCTTAAGCATCTGATCCTTGACAATTGTGGATAAGTAAAGATAGACCTTTGACGCCATTCTGAAGCGCAAGAGAGACGGGGTTGAGCAGCCAGCCGCGCTTGTCCTTGACAATATCTGAGGGTAACCCAGATCTGAATCTAAAAAGATTGGCCTTAAAGTCGCCATCGTCGCCGTCATCTTTGCCCCATTGCTCATGGTGAGAAGGAGAAGAATACTGCAATCTTAGAGACACCCATGTCAGCAACAGAAGCAACAAGAGCATAAAAGGGAAGGCCTGAGGCTTTTTCAATAAGTGCTTTACAGATGAGAGATAAGACAAGCTTTGGGTCTGAAACTGAAATGGGTTCTCCACGCTTTGGCTGTTGTTTGAATGTGAAATTCGCCTAGGGTTTGCCATCCTCTACTTTCTTCATAAACTCAGCAGCATGCACCCTGTCTTTTATTTTTTATTGTCCCTACCTTTCACAAGGTCCAGGATGCGCTGCTGGTGTCTTTGGCCACGGCCTCCGTTCTCATAGATTGGCTTGCAATACATTAAAAAATTTAAACTCATAGATAAAGAATATCTTTATTATTACAACACATGACATTAAATCAAGAACAAGGACAATATTTTCTACAGTACACGCAGATTGGCTTGCAAGACATCTTTCGGCGTTATCATGAACTAGACTACATCTTCTGGAGCTGGGACTTTATTTGCTGGTTGGAACCTTCGAATTGGACGTAGATTTGGAATTTTCAGTTAAGGCTTCAAAATTGTCTCTCAGAACTCTTGGGCAAAACTGTAAATGGCTAAGAAAGACCCTTAGCTCGTACAAGTCTAGGCTTAAGCCAGACTTGCCACTTAAGCCTATTTGGGAGACGCCACCTAATTTTTAGTTGGAATTGAGAATCAGTCGTGGGTGTTAAGGCATCAAGTCTCGTCTTTAGGAAAGAATTTGGCTCCTAGAATATGGTGTAGAGTTAAAGACGGAATCAAAGCTTTTAACCTTGCTTAGGACACGACCCAATTCTAAGTCATGGCTAGCGCAAAGGTCCAATAGGCAAAATCTACAAGGTCTAAACAAGTCTCTTAGCCCTACAACTGTTAATCATCTCTTTAATCATACATTGTCTAATCAAGGTTAGAACTCACCATCGCCATATAAAATATTTTGAAAGAAAGTATCATATCTTATATTTCCATGTCATCCATATACATATATCATTTGGTATTTGCCAATTCATGGCTAAAACATAATTCACTCTAGCATCCAAAGCAACAAAAAACCACAACACTAAACAGCGAAACGACTTTGAGTGAGGAGATGGCTTGTAAAACCCGACCTTATAAACACATGTCATGACATACATGCACTGAGTAGCATGTTATTACGCTAAAAAAGTCCTAAAAATAGATGAAACCCGGTATTATACCTAATGGTACACTTGAGTTGATTTAACCTCGAACTAGTTCAAATAGGAATCGTAAGATGAAATTTAACATTTTATAGTCAATGAATGACTAAAAATGATTGTTCGGAGTTCGAGGGTTCATTTGGGGAAAATTTGAAAATTTTGATATTTAGGGGTAAAATCGTAATTTTTCCACTCGTGGACAAAATTTGAGATTTTGAGAGAATTTAGATCACATTTGACAAATTGGAGAATGGTATGAGTATAAGGGATGAAAAATATGTCTATGGGCAATTTTTCAGTTTTTGGGGTAAAAATGTAATTTTTGACTTTTACGGGGCCAAAAGTGTAAATTTCAAAAATTACTCCACCAAGACTTTGGATAAGTCTGAGAATTTTATCTAAGTTATGGATATGTGGGACAAGTGTATGGTGAAAATTTGGACGCAAATGGATGAAATTTTAAAAACGGACCAATGGGAAAGTGACACATGGTATTTTTTTAATGGTTTAATATTATTTTAATGAAAAGTCAGCCCATTTAAACCCAATTTTAAGTGATGGCCGGCCATAAGGAAGAACAAGAGAGGAAATAGAGAGGAAAGGAAGACAAGAAAGAAAACAAAGGGAAACAAGAAAATTCAAAGGAGAATTCGCGTTTTTCGCCCGTTTACGCGTCTAACGGTAAGATTTTTCGATTTTAGCTTGATTTCTACCTTTCCTATGCCTTTATTTCCATTAAGCATGCTTGAGGAGAGAGATCAAAAAGTGAAACCAAGGGCTGGACGAAATTCTA
>NC_030854.1:16912977-16955996 GCF_000208745.1 Theobroma cacao | reverse complement strand
CTATATTTTAATCAATATTTTGAATAGTGATATTTATCTATAAATCCTTTTAAAATATTTTTATCTTTTGATTTACTTGAGCAGGAAACTACTGGAAATTGTTTAAAATGGAATGTTTAAAAACGATTGCTCACAAAAAAGGCAAGAAACTGATATGTAAGCCTTGAAGGGTTCTGATTGACATTTCGGGTAATGAGTGTCAATTGGGACGTCGCGGCGGTTGTCATGGGCCCGAGGGAGGTTCCGGGTCATGACATGGCTACGATGAGACCTCGACCTCTATAAGCTTGTAGCTAGGTATAGACGTAATAACACGAGCTAGAGGTAGTTTCGTCATTTTCGCAATAAGCCCCTAAAAGTAAGTTTTAAACAATATTAAGGCCTAAGTAGGCCTAAGGCATAAATGAATGATGAAAATATGGGTAAAATGACGAAGAAAATAAAAATGATGATGATTTCCACAATAAGGGCAAAATGGTCATTTTTCACCTCGAGGTCAAAATTTTTAATTTTTCACGAACCTGAGTATTTCTAGACTATTATGGACTTTGTTTTAGTGTTATAAGAGTAAAAAGATTGCATAAAGTATTAAAGGAGAACAAGCTAACTTGTTGAGGGCATTTTGGTAATTTGAATGGAGTGGATAAGCTTGAGTTATAAATATCATCTTCCAACAGCTTCTTCTTCTTTTTCCTTATTCTCTTTCACGTTGCTTTCATCCTCCATGGAAGCTTGATATGAAACCTTCATAACCTCTCTCAAAATAGCTCCAATTTTCAAGCTTTGGTGCTTTTTTGCATAGAATCCTTGTGCTCTTTTACTTTCTCATTTTAAAACCCTTGATAAGTCTTACTTCCATACTTTCTCTCACTAGCTAGATGTTTTAGAGAGAGAGAAAGAGGGAGCTTCAATAAGAGCTTGGAAGTTTTTTTTTTTTTTTTGGAAAAAATTTCAATTTCAAAGCTACCAAGGTGAGTAGTAAATTAGTGTTGAATTTTAAGTGTTGAGAAGGGCTAGAGATTAGACTTGTGAATATTTTGTAGTTTAGGTTATTCATTCATTTTAGAATGATTAGAATAGTGAAAATAGATAGCCAATTAGATGGCAATTGGAAGCTAGTAAAGAGATATCTTTTAGAATTTATAAGTATTGGAATTGATTTAATTATGATGCTAATGTGATGATTAGGTTCCAATGAAGCCCCACCATCCCATTTCGACCATTAGGGAAGTTAGAGTTGACTAAAGGTTCAACAAAATGCCGGTGAGTGAACTTGCATTTCAAAATTTTTTTGGGAATGTTATGTATTTGCACAAAACCTTTGAATAATTTTATCCAACTTTTCTTAAAAACGAGTGCCTTGGGAATAAGCCCTTGATAAATTATTTCTATGTTGTGACTTGTGGCTGTTATGGATTCATGCACTATTACATTGTGTTGGTATATATATATATGTTGTGCATGGATGGTTGATATTGTGTGATAATGATAACCGTGTGTGTGCACGATGTGGGGGATGCACATGCCAGTGATGACGGTGGTGAGGGAGTTGGATGATGAAAGTGCTCCTGTGCACGATGTGGGGGGATGCACATGAGCTGGGTGACACGATGGTGGTATTGGTGTTTTTCTATGTATATATGTCTATATATGTTCATGAAATAAAAGTTCATGAATATGGTATATAATTGTAATGCATATGAAAATTTGACATGCTGAACTTTGGGAATTTTTAAGTGTTTCATGTTGATTTTGTCATTTCAGCAAGATGGCCTTTTTCTTGAGAGAATGGAAACTTTTCTTTGGTGCCCTGTTTCTCGCTGCAGTGAGAAACTCTCGAGTTTGAGGGGTCTACCTAACCTGGTTCTCGTTGCAGCGAGAAAAGTTTTAGAGCTTCTCGCTGCAACGAGAAACATTCTGTTTTGGCCACTTGAATTTCGTTGCAGCGAGAAAGAATCTCGCTGTAGTGAGAAACTTTCTGTCCATTATGCTATCTTGCTGGTTGTGCCATATTTTCCCATTTCAATTACACCATAGCTGATCATGGACTCCCAACATTTAGGGGTTTATTTAACAAAGTTTGAAATGAAGAATTTTAGAGAGAAACCCTTGTTCAGCTAATAACTTGAGCCCAAACTTTGCTGCAGCGTAGCCTTTTCGTTGCAGCGAGGACCCATAATTTCATTTGACTTGCTTGTGTATCATTGAAGCTTTCATTCTTTAATTTTTTTGTTATGTGTGGATTCATCATTATCAAGTGATTAACCATTTAAGGGTTTAATGAGAATGAAACTAAATTGCATTGTTTTGAAACAAGTGCATCATGATTTTTAAATTCTTCTTATGGATTGTTTGTTCCTTTCTTACGTTCACTCACTGGGTTTATACTCACCGTTTTCAACTTCATGTTTTCAAATCAGAAGGCAGTCAGTAACTAGGTCGAGGTCTCTTCGTAGATTCAACTCTTGGTATGACACGACCCGATACTCCCCTCGAGCCCGTGACAACTGCCGCGACGTCCCGATAGATATTCATTGCCCGAAATGCCAACCAGAACCTCGCAAGGCTTTAATATCAATTTTCGCACCTCCCCTGTGAGCAACAGTTGTTAAGTATCATGTTTTGAGAGATTATAAACTATTTCCAAATCAAAACAATAGAAAAATAATTTTTTTCTCACAAGGGCATTTGGGTCATTTTTCCTCAAAAATCTCGAAACTAGCTAAAAGTGTAGTATGCGAGTGGAAAACACATATTTCATAATTAAAAATAAGTTTAGATGTCTAAAACATTCATTTAAAGTGAAACTATACCTATTTGAATATAATAAAAATATTCAATAAAATATTCTATTTTCTTATAAAACAATATTTATAGAGTTACCGATAAATAATTTTTTTAGCGTAAAGGCTAAATAAATTCATACATACTGTAATACAGATAACCAAATCATAAGATTTAATTTACAGTGACATGTGGACCCACGAACGACCAAAAGTATTAAAAGCGATAAACCTACAGTTTTTGAAGATGCAAGTCCAACTGTAGCCCTCAACGAAATGAGCTATCTACCAACTATCCTGAGCCTAAAAAGGGTGGAAAGGAAGGTGGTGAGATTATATAATCCCAATGAGTAAATAAATATCATCTAAAATATCTAAAGCAAAGTAAATTGAGACAGATAAAATAGATTAGCATAAAAATGATTCACAGCATTTCAAACTCATTTTAATAAGATAAAATAGATTCATTTCACCCAAATAAACAACGAGGCTTATGATTTCCTGAAAAGCTTGGCTCGTGCCAAAATCATTCTCATACTCAGTTATTAGGGATTCCTTGGCTTGGGGCTATCCCAACCGAGTCCGCCAAGGCTGTTAAAAAGTCATGTATGCATAAATCATGTTTTTATTTTGAAAACATAGTCGTTCCTTGGCATTGGCTGAGTTCACCCTCACATGGTGGTTTGGCATGAAGTGAACTCTAAAGTTGTACCTCGGGAGTTACCCTACGCACCTCCCCAACCGAGGTAAGAATATAATAGGATTCTGTGCCCCTCAAAAAGGCTACTCCACAGAACCCGCCCACCGCAGCAAGCTAAACCCACCATACAATAAAATTTGCAATAGCATGACATGACAATTATTTTATTTTACAACCTTTCAAGGCAAATCAACAGTTCATACATGTTCAGCACATTTACCAATTCAACCATTCATGCCAATATTATCATAAGCCATTCAATTCAAACCATGATAACACAGCAATTAGTCTCCAATTACTGCATTTTCAAAACCATCATTCAATTTCAAGACAATTTTATAAAATCATTTCATTTAATCACATTTTTTGCTTATAAAACATAAAGATTTACCATTTAAACGTATTTTTCATAAAATCACAAAAATGAATTAAAATTCACTTTAGATAATCAAGATGATGATAAGGTTACTCACTGTATCAAGAGTTTGAAATACTCTTATTCTTAGTCCTCTAACACAACGTCTTTACCCTTGTTAGAGGGCTCACCGCCTATAAACAATACACGACACATAATTCAATATACTGTGTCATACCATTATAAATCTATTTCAAGCTTTTTACTAATGCATGAAATGGGATGTGAAACGCTCGGGTAACCATCTAAATACGGTGTTCAATATAAGTTCAATTGTGTACCTAAATAAAATGGTATTCGCCTAATTCGATCCATCACCTGATTAATTGGCCAATACGTCCAATTCAACTCCAAATAATTCCATTTTTCTCCCAATACTCCAAATCATCAAACACAAATTAAATAACTTGAAATATGGCAAAATCATCCTCACATTTTTTCTTGGAAAATTCGGCCATGGAGGGTTCATTAACAATATAATTTTTCAAGCTTGATTCTCACACCATAAATCACTAATTCCTAACCAAATCACTTGAAATAAAATCAAAATCCTCATCAATATTCCACATGGAGAATTCGGCCAATGAGGGTTATGGAAGAACATGATTTTTTCTTGCTTGATTTTCATGCTACACATCACCAATCAACTAAAAACACTAGAATATCTAAAAATTTAACCAAAACAACCATCAAAATCTCTCTCTAAGTGTTCGACCAGCAAGAGACCCATCATGAAATCATGTGATTCAACCATGGAAAATGCAAAAGAATGTATGGAAAGGTAGATCACAAGTCAAAATCAAGAAATTTTACCTTTGATTGCTTGATTACTTGAAATCCACCAATTTTCTCTTGAATTTTCACTCTAGGGTTTTTGTTCTTTCTTTTCTTCCTTTGTTCTTGCTTTGGCCGGCCATAAGAATGAATGTGGAAGAGTTCAAATTAGCTTTATAAAGGAAAATATTAAATGGACAAAAATTTGCCATGTGTCACCATTCGATTTGTCCATGTGTCATTCTTACCCATTAAGCAATCTCTCTCCACCACTTAAATTTTCTCAATTATCCATGATAATATTGGGTAAAATCCATATGCTGAAAAAGTGTTGGGTGGTGTAAAATTTTGATTTTGCCCTTGGGTGGTAAAATGACTATTTTACCCCTATGCTCGAAAAAATGTCAGAATTAAAATTTTTCACTTCTCAAACTCAAATTATGTTCTAAATAGTCAATCTTGATCAAAAACTTCTTCCAACATTCCAATTTTAACCTCAGGTGGCAAAATGATCATTTTGCCCATAGGTCATGAAAATTCCAATTTGACTCCAAATCGGTCCTCGAACTCCGAATCACCATTTTAAGTCATTCTAGGGTTTTAAAATTCTCAATTTCATCTTTAAATCTTTATTTGGACTAGTTTGAGGTTTAATTCAACTTAATTGTACCATTTGGTACATTGCCGTCCTTTAACGATTTCTGAGGTACCCAAGTAAGCAAACATGCATTCTTATGTAGGAATGGCAAAATAAACATATTGTAGAGTTGGGCTTGACATGGTAGGTGTCTCGGCATTCAGTAGTTGTACTTTTATCCGAGTCTCTCCGCTGGAAATCGAGTATCTATTTTGAGATGTATAGACAAACTTGATGCAAATTATTAATATACATGTTGCAGACAATATATGTATATTTTGATGGGTAGTGCCACTACGAGTTGGCAATGATTAACATTATTTGATTCGAAATTATGAAATGTGACTTTTGTAACTTGATGGAATGATGAACAGGTCATATTAATAGGCTTGCTTGGGCTTAGTGGACTACGTCCATTAGGCCCATGCGCAGGTCATGGCATGAAATTTAGGTCGTGATAGCTACTAAATGCCACAGTAATGAACTTACTATATGATGGATGTGGGTAGGACTCCTCAAGTTATGGTCCAATTACTTTCAAATCTGAGAACCAAAATATGAGTTAAAAACGATGAACATAAACTCAGTGAGAGATATAAGAAAGGAACAAGCAAAGTATATGGAGGAATTTATATAGAACTTACACCATTCACTTTGAAACCATGCACTTTTGTCCTTTTGAAACAAATTCATGATGCAATGAATCCTTAAATCAATGCTCAATCCTTTTATATTTTAATCCAAGGTGGTAGGACCTTTTTAAGTAAAACAAGTTAAAAACTCACAATTTTTGAGAAATCAAACTACACGTACTGGTACTTTGGTTATAGGTGTTAATACTTGTAAGACAAATTACCCAACCTATTCTGCCTCAAAAAATATTGATACATTCATTGAAGGTATCGATACTTTCACTTTAGAATCCTTTTTAAAACAAAACTAAAAAACAAGTATCGATATGTTATTCAAAGGTATTGATACTTTTTTTAATAGTTGTAGTTTTTCAAACACTCAAGCGTTTTTTGAGGCTTTTAATTTCAACCATACAAGCTTAAACAAAAGACACTTTACAAAACACTTCCATATCACACTAATCACTTTGAAAACATATTTTAAAACTAGATTCATCGTTTAAATCAAAGTTCATTGCAATATTTCTTTCCATAATTCATAATGTACATACTAGGTGGAACATACTTATGAAGCACTAACATAGAACTAACATAGATATGGTCCTATGGACCTCAGACCAATGGATAGCGTATTCCACTTCCCACTATCCAGGATGATCTTAGATAATGCATTCCATTCCCCACTATCAAATGTGATCTCAGGGTGGCTAACCCTCATAATATGGTCCTATGCATATAGCCAATGACCTAATAAAAATCACATATGTCATCTTCTTCCACACATGGCTAGCACCATTTCCATTCCCCTTTATTAGTTAAGGTGATCCCATTATGCATAATGTCTAGCGAATACTATTGCTAGCTCAGGTCCTTCACCTAAGCTACTCCACCAAAAACATTTAACTTATTTAGATAATTTAGAAACCCTTTTTCCAAGTATCATTCACAATTCATTTCACAAGGCATGTAGTTCTAACTACCATGCCACACAATATGCCAAATCAAGCCCTTCCATAATGAGGTTTAACAATTCACAAGTTTTCATTACTATTAACATTTAAACATTTACACCTCTTTAAAATCCTCTACATTATATGACTTCATAAACATTAAGATTTCACCTTTGAAATACACATTCATACTTATTATAGCACAACATTGACTCTTCACACCATTTGAAAGGCTTGTTCCTTTGCAAGCTCATTGTATGAAAACATACATACATACATACATACACATATGTCTAATCTTAATTGGCAAATCATAACAAACATTTTCTAGGCATATTCATTTCAAATAAACATTTTTCTTGTTTTTCTCATCATAACATTTTATGGCATGTTCACTCACCTTTTTGATACCACCTATCCAAAGTCAACACCACTTAGCTAAGCTCTTTTAACTATTGGACCTTGGAGCTTCAATGGAACCTAAGGTAAACAAATCATGCAATCAAATTCTAGCATATCCTTTCAAATTTAGAATTCCCATTAGCTTTCTAACAACAATTCATCAATCTATTTCTAAATCTAGGTTTTCCTCTTCCAATTTCCACACATCTCATACCCATTTCAAATACCTAGGGTTTTAAAGGAACCTTACCTTGGTGAGCTGAGAGGAGTGAGATTCTATTGAGAGAAACCTTAAAAAAGCTTTAAAGATGGAATTTAAGATAGGGTTTATTGTGGGTAAAAAGGGAAAAAAGAAAATGAAGTAAATAACGAGATAAGGTAGAGGGAAATGGGTTTTGCTTGAGTAAAATTCCCCTTTTAAGTTGGAGGCAAAAATTCTCATATTGCCCTTTTATATTTTTGTGATCCTCATTAGAAGTATCAATACTTTTAGCATAATTATTGATACTTTTCTCACAAAATACTTCCCAAAAGCATTCAGGCCTCCAAATATCAACAATTCTCTTATAAGTATCGATACGTTTTATATAGAATACTCCTTAAGGCATTATGGACACCAAGTATCGATATATTTCTTGTAAGTATCGATTCTTTTCGAACAGAATGCTCCCCAAGGCATTTTGGACAATAAGTATTGGTACATACCTCAATACTTTTCAAACAAAATGCTCCCCAAAACCTTAAGTATTTAACTCGACACGTATCCTTATACTTCCAATTAAGGTTTCTAAGGTAATTTTGAGACATGTGGCTCAAGATTCAACAAGTTACAAGAACACCAAGGAAGTTTTTTTCCAAATTAAATTTTTAAATCAAAATTCAAGGTTTCACATACACTTAGCCTATATTACCTACAAATATCATGCATTTATATACATTTATATGTTTCATGTTGTCACACTTGTATCTAAAAATATACAAGTGCACTGACAATCTTGGGTGATTTATTGATCATTATCATGATGCAATCATGTCAAGATATATGTTAAAAACGTAACAATTAATATAAGCATTTGAAAATGAATAGTTTCAATTGAAGTAAAATTTTTCATGAGTTATTAGTAGTAATAGGATTCTTTGTGGGGGCAAAAGGACATAAATATCCTTGATCTAAATGTCATATTGTCATATAAGTGCAAAAGATCACTTACGTAATACAAGTTAAGAGTCCTAATTACATACAAACTCTACATGTCAAGAATTCTAATTGAACTCAAACTCTACATAACAAGTTAAAATGGCATAAATAACCTTAAAACCTCATGGCCTATGATTATATTATATTCAAGATTTCTAATGGCGATTGAATGTTATATGACATACAAAATTACAAAAATGCCCTTAAAACCATATGACATGCCAAATGAAAAAAATGCTCCTAAAGCTACATGACATATTACATGATGATAATAATCCTAAAACTATATGACATACTTCATGATAATAACAATAAAACTATATGGTATATTTTATGTCATGGCATATGATTATAGCAACCTTAATCCACATGACATATATCATTACCAAGATAAATTTAGTAGCATACAATCTATATGACATGCTATCTTGACAATGCTAGTAACAACATATGTTTATGTTAGTGCAATAAGCTCAAAGTTTGAAAGTTTAAGAGGGGTGAATTGACTTTTTTTAAAAATCTTTGCTAATTTGATGAAAATAAAAGTTTCCTCATAAAAATGTTTCTTCTTGTAAGAATATTTTAGTAGTGAAAACTTAAGTTTGAATTAAGTTTAAGAAGCTAAGAACCTTGATAAAAAAAATGAGAAACAAGAACTCAAGTATTTTTGTAGAGGGTCGACCTCCATGCCTATGTCCTCTCCTTTAGTTTCCCTAAGAAGTTTTGAATGCACTATAAAAATACCTTTTTAAGGTTTAAGCACAACCTTAATAATAATTATTTCAAGGATGAGATTGAATCTCTTTACCTTTTCATTTGGTTAAGGTATAACCATACAACATTACCTTTAAATGGTTAAGGTATAACCTTGAAATGGATACAATGAAGAGGAATAAAAAGCTAAGATGCCTCTAGTAGGCTGATTAACTGAGTGGGTACAAGGCTTTTTAAATGTGTACAAGGAGTAGACAGAATTTAAAGTGTAATGAATGTGAGAGAAAAGGAATTTAAAGCTCAAGAAAGAAAGAATAAAGATTTTTAGTTGTTGAAATGATTCTTTTTCTTTTAGAATGTTTTCAACAACTTCTCTTTGTCATAAATATGTTGGAGACTTCAATTTATACCTCTCAAATATGTAGGAGTCGTTAAAGCTTCATTAAATGCAAAACTAGCCATTACAACCACTTGTCAAGCGATAAGTCCTAATACTTTTTGTAACACCCCTCTTAATTTTTTTTTTGTGAAGAATGGTAGTAGGGGCCGACCTAAAAAGACAAGGAAGAAAGGAGAGAGAAGAAGAAAAAGAAAAGTCAAGCTGGCCATTGGAAAAAGGGAAAAAAGAAAGAAAAGACAAGAAAAAAAGAGAAGAAAAAGAGGGGGTCGGTCAAGAGAAATAGAAGGAGAAGAAAAAGGGGAGGTTGGTCAATGCAAATGGTGAACGAAGAAATGAAAGAAATAAAAGAAAAGAGTGATGGGACAAGACAAAGAGAGAAGAAAAAGAGCTGAAAAAGAGAAAAGAGCCGGTTGTAAAGGAGAGAAGAAAAATTTCAGCCAAAAATCGAGAAGAAAAGAAAGAAGAAAAGAGAAAAGAAAGGAAGGAGAAAGAAGGAAAGGGAAAGAAGAAAGGAGAAGAAAAAGGAAAAAGGAAGGTCGATTAGAAGAGAAGAAAAATAGAGAAGAAAAGGAAAAAAGAAGAGAGAGGGAGAGCAGTAGCGTGCCGGACGATAAACAAAAGAAAAAAAAGAAAGAGAGAGGGGGAACGATGGTGCCGAAGGAGAAAGGAAAAAAAAAGAAGAAAGAAAAATGAGAAGAAAAAAGAGAAATGCTGACTGGAAAGGAAGATCGACAACAAGGGGAAAAAAGAAAAAAAAATAAAAAAATAAAAATAAAAGAAGAGGAGTAGGAAAGAGAAAGAAAGAAACTGGAAAAGAAGAAAGACTAGCTAGATACACGCACAAACCAATAGTGAAGTAACGTCTCGCTATTGTGAGGTGAGTGGGTGCTAAATTTCAAAAACTATATCTCTGTAAATATATTATATATATTACATTTGATGGTTGATGAAATTGTGGAAAGCATGAGTTGGTAGAAAGCCCTAGGTTGTTTGTGATTACAATCAAGGATTTTAAATTTGTTTTTTTTTTATATTATACATAAGTAGATATCTACAAGGTTTTAATTACGGGGAAACAAACCTTTGATTGGCTTTCGCTTCAAAATCATACCTTGCAAGCTTGTGTGATGTTTGGGCCAATGGTCATTATTTGATTCACGGAATTTGATAAAAAAAATTATTGATTTCACGTAGCATGTTGATTTGATGGATACGCCATGCTTTGAAATAAATTATGCATAACATTCAATTTATGATTATATTGCTTTTGATTTGTTATGTTTTGCAAATGCATTAAACTGCAATGATTTTCATTTTAACCTGATTGAGATACTCTAGGTAGAACCTGTTACCACATCGGGTTAAGTGTGGTCTTTGTACACAAAGTAGTGATTATTGATTATCGATATTTGATTGTAAATGGGGACCTGAAGCCCCGATTCATATTGGGTGGTGTGGGCAGTTCCCATGAGTAGGTAAAGGGGGACCTGAAGTCCCGATTCATATTGGGTGGCGTGGGTAGTTCCCACAAGTAGGTAAAGGGGGACTTGAAGGCCTGACTTATATATGGTGGCGTGGGCAGTTCCCACGAGTAGGTGATGATGTTTGAGATAGTAAGCCTAAGGGCTATACTAAACCTACCCGAGGATGAAGCTCACTTGTGGATTTTTATTACACAATGCTTGGCATCAACACTTGAAATTTACCATTGAATGGCAAATGAAATTTACATAATTATGGGTGATCAGTTATTTCGCATTTTTATGTTTGAGACTCTTCATTCTACACTTGCCTATGGATTTACTGCTGACGGAATATCAAAATTGAAAGATTTTTTTAGTACCTTAAATATAATCGTTTTCATATATTCTTGTAATTTATTATTCTTAAGACTTGCAAGGTATAAAAACACAATCTCTAAGTTTAATGGAGTGTGTGTTCTACGCTTACTCTTGGATTTATAAACATTCCATCTTTATGTTTGTTTTCCCTCCTCTCCTACTCACAGGGTCAATGATCACTGAGTCTGTGAGACTTACACCCCTTTTATTTTCCTTTTTTGCAGATAGGGATCAACCTAACGTGTAATCATCGGTGCATACGGTTTATCGCAAATTAGGTAAAGACATCTCTTAACCCACTCCGAGTCGCTCCGTTGCCTAGGGTTGTGTCATAAAGAAATTGCTGATGTTGAAAAATGTTGTTAACTCATCACATGAATTATTAAAGACCTTGTAATTGATATTTAATTGTTATTATTTTGAATGGAGTAAACGATAGTACAATTATTAATATTCACTTACGCACGTGGATGTGTATTTGATGAATCTAATGGAAATCTCAAATGAGACTTGTTCGGGACTTGGCAGAATTTCTTGGAAGTCTCAAACGAGGGTAGCAATTTAGGAGGGGTCGTTACGATGTTGGTATCAAAGCCCTAGGTTTAGAAAAGTCCTAAGATTTCTTGAGTTGTCAGGGGAGTGTCAGGAGTAGTGTAGAGTCTTATCCATGGTTCATAACTGTAGCATGGATTATGGATAGGAGGCTACATGAACTCCCTAATCCTAGTAAGCCACCTTTATTAATAATTTTAACATTTATTTGAAGGGTGTTTATCACTGTCTAGGTACCGAGATGCCGCCTAGGATGCTAGTCGCCTCAAGAGGAATTAAAGGGTTTAATGCCCTAGATGACACTACGGAAGGACCACGTGCATCTTTATCTAGGAGCAATGGGAGAAATAGACCTAAAGGTCTAATCTTCAGGCCTCAAAGCAATCAAAGTTCTAGTGAGAGGAGAGTCGGTACCAGTTCTGAGGATACAAGAGGTGATTATCCTGAGGTACCCACTGCCACCCTAAAAGAGATAGCGGCTAGATTACGAGGGTTAACCCAAGAGTTTACAGAGTTTAAGAGATAGGGAGTGTATCAACCAAATGAAACAATGGGTTCTAGTTTTGAAGATTTGGATTATCAACCTTATAAGGAAATAAATTGGGGAAATGTCATGGTGACTTTAGGTGATTTTATGAAATTGAAACCCCCTTCCTTTTCGGGTACTAAATCAACAGAGGACGCACAAGTATTTTTAGATGAGATGGACAAAATTTGTACTACATTGGGTTTTTCTAGTCACCAGGCAGTTGAGTTGACAAGTTTTAGATTGACGGAGGTAGCGTAGATATGGTTCGCTACGCTCAAGTGCTGTAGACCTCCTGATTCCGCTCCACTTACTTGGGAAGAATTCACACAGGCTTTCATGGATAGATTTCTACTTGAAAGCGTGAGAGACACTAAGGCGTAGGAGTTTGAAACTTTAATGCAGATACTTGGGATGACAGTGTCAGACTATGACATCTAGTTTACTCAATTGTCGAGATATGCCCCGTATCTGGTTCAAACTAAAAGGGAGAGGATCAAGAGGTTCATTAAGGGGTTACATGAGCCAATATACAGAATTCTAGTCTCTCAGAGATTTACATCCTATCTTGAAGTAGTTGATGCCACTAGAAAAATTGAGGCGTGATGTAAAAAGATTGGGGTGGAAAGAGAGAGGAGTAAAAGAAATCGAGGTAAGGGATCTTCTAGATACAGAGACCCCAGTAGGGGTAAAGATGCTAATATAATTGGACAACAAGGTTGAAAGGATGGTAACTTACTCAGAGGGTTAGCATTCTCTAGTCCACAGAATCAACGAAGAAATTTTCAGCTCCGTTGTCCCCCACGTAGCAGTGATTTTAGTGGGATTAATTTCAGGCGGGCTATGAGCAGTGGAATGACTAATTCAAATCCTAGACAAAGTGGTCAGTGGGGTCTTTTATGCACTTTTTATGGTAAGATTCATATAGGGCCATGTAATCAGATGATAGCGTTCTGTTATGAGTGTGGGGGAATTGGTCATGTGAAGAGGGATTGTCTTACCTCTAGACATAACTAGGAGATGGCTCGCAGCTCAATACGATCCAATTTTGCTACCACACCAACTAGAAATGTCAAGAGGGTTAAAGAAAAAGGGGTGGCTTCCTCGTCACAAGGTAGATCGGCAATGTCATGACCCAATACTCTCTTCGAGCCAGTGACAATCGCTGCAATGTCCCAATAGACAAAGCTTACTTCGAATGTCAACCGAAACCTCGCAAGGCTCTAGCATCAGTTTTCCACCTCCCCTATGAGCAACAGTTACTAAATATCATGTTTTAAAGGAATATAGATGATTTTCAAATCAAAGACAATCAAAAAGTAATTTCTATAGCATAGGGGTATTTTGGTCATTTTACCTAAAAATTTCGAAACCTGTTAAAAAGATAATGTATAAATGAAAAATATACATTTCATATCTAAAAAATAACTTTAGGTATCTAAATCATCCATTTAAAGTGAATTTATAAATAATAGAACTAAATAAAAATATTGGATAAAATGTTCCATTTTCATATAAAACAATATTTATAAAATTCTACGTAAACAATTACTGTAGCGTAATAACAAAATAAATTCATATACATAATAGCACACAGCGTCAGGGTATACAAAAATATTTTATAATGACATGTGAGCCCCAAAATAACAAAAATAAACCGGACTGTAGACCTACGATTTCTAAGGGTGCAAATCCAAAAGCAAACCCTCGACAAAATTGACTGTCTACAGACTGCTTTAAACTTGAAATGGGTGAAAAGAAGGGGGTGAGTTCTTATAAACCCAGTGAGTAAGCAAAGTTCATCTATAACATCTAAAACGAAGTAAATGGAGACAATTAAAACATCTCTTCATAATATGATTCATAACATTAAAACTCATTTCAACCATGTAAAACAATTACATTTCATAAAAAATAATCAACAAGGCTTATGACTCTCTTAAAACTTGGCTTGTGCCAAAACTCGTACTCGATGACACCTTGTGTCGGGTATCCAATCGAGTTCGCCAAGGCTGTTAAATTAACATATACACATAAAACATGTTTTTACGTTTAACAACGTAGCCGTTCCTTGGCGTTGGCTGAGTTTCACTCTCACGTGGTGGTTCGGCGTGAAGTGAACTCTAAACTACCATAGGAGATACCCTCCGCGCCTCTCATACTAAGGTAAAATATAACGGGGTTTATCGTGCACCTTTAATAGGCAGGTCCACGAAAACCCACCCATTGTAGTAAGCTAATCACTTACCCCACCAAATCAATAAAAATTTCGGCAGCATGACATGGCTAATATGGTATTACCCAGCCTGTCAAGGTAAAACAAAATAGTTCATATATTCCACACAAACACAAATCTAGCCATTCATGCCATCACATTGTCATAAGCCATCAATTCAAACCATATATCAAACACGAGTATATAGTCTCCAATTACTTAATTTCCAAAACTAGTGTTCAATTTCAAAACAAGTTATAAATCTCATTTCGTTTAACCAACACTTCAATTTTAAAACATAATAATTTACCATTTAAACTCATTATTCTTTAAAACATGAAAACGAGTAGAAACAACTTTAGATAGTTAAGACGATCGTCTGTTTACTCATAATAACGGGAGTACTCCTACTCTTGGTCCTTGGGTACGATATCCTTACCTTTACTAGAGGGCTCATGACCTATACATAATATGTCACGACCCAAATTTCAGGCCATGGCCGGTGCATGGGCCCAATGGACATAATCCACTAAGCCCAAGCAAGCCTATTAATCTGACATGTTTATCATTCCATCACAAACTGCTAAGTCACATTTCATAACTTAGAATCAAAATAATACTACACATTGCCATCTCATACTAGCATACCAAACAAGTGTATATACATTGTTTACAACATGTATTTTAACAATTTACATTAGGTTCGTCTATACACAACAAAATAATACTCGACTTCCAGTGGAGGGACTCGGACGAATGTACAACTGCTAAATGTCGAGACACCTACTAAAAGATGGATACAAGTCTACAAGGACACCTCGTCCTAATTATCGGCTACCTCGTGATCTGAAAACACGAAGTTGAAAATGATGAGTATAAACCCAGTGAGTGAACAAAGAAGGGAACAAGCAACAACAAGGGAGAATTTAAAATCATGATGCACTTGTTTCAAAACAATGCAATTTAGTTCCATTCATATTAAAAACCCCTTATCAAACCCTTAAATGATTAATCATTTGAAAATCATGAACCCATACATAACGAACCATTTGAAGAATGAAAGCTTCAATATTATGCAAGCAAGTCAAATACGATGAGCGAGAATGAATTTTTGTTGCAGCGACGTTGGGATTAAGTTATTTGCCAAACGACAGTTTCTCAACTGGCCGAGGGTTTCTCACTAAACCTCCTCATTTTAAACTTAACTCATTTAGTCCTTAATGTTGGAAGTCCATGTTCAGACATGGTAGCAAAGAAGTGAAAAATAGGGTAGCAATTGGACAAGATAGGAGACAAAATAGAAAGTTTTTTGTTGCAGTGAGATTGAATCTCGCTACAGCGAAATTGTAACCCAGAAACAGAAAGTTTCTTGCTGTAACGAAATTCAGCTGATGAAACAGAGAGTTTCTCGCTGCAGCAAGATTCATTTTCGCTACAGCGAGAAGCTACAGTGACTATCTCGCTACAGCGAGAACCAGTTCTGGTGAAGGCTTTCAAACCCTAGAGTTTCTCTCTGCAGAGAGAATGATTCTCGTTGCAGCGAGATACAGGGCACCAATGAAAAATTTCCCTTTCTCCCAAAGAAAAACCACCCTGCTGAAATGTCCAAACCAACATGAAATGCATAACAATCTTTCACAATTTAACATGTCAAGTTTCACAAGCATTACAACCATATACCATTACTCATTAATTTCCTATAACACACATATTTACATATGTATATATGTATACGTATACCCATCATCATCATGCACACCATCCCATCATCATCATCACCAGCTCATGCGCACTCCCTACTCGCACATGGCTGGGTCATCACCGGGTTATGCGCACTCCCTACTCGCACATAACTGGGTCATCCTCGGCTTATGCGCACTCCCTACTCGCACATAGCCGAGTCAATGTCATTACACAACAATATATTCATATATATATATATATATCAACACAATGTGGTAGTGCATGAATCAATAATAGTCACATGTCACAACATAAACCATTTCTCAAGAGCTTGTTCCCAAGGCACTCAATTTTAAGAAAAGTTGTATAAAATCATTCAAACACTTTGTACAAAACAGTCACATTCCCAAAATGGTTTTGATAGACAGTCCACTCACCGATTTATTGTTGAGCCTTTAGTTGACTCTAATTCCTCTAATGATCCAATTGAAAGGATGGGACTTCATTAGAACCTAGGATCACATTAGCATAAGCAATAGGTCAATTCACACACTATGAACCCTAAAAGCTATCTCTTAACTAGCTTTCAATTGTCACTTTAAATGGTTATCTATGTTCACTATCTTAATCACCATAAAATGAATGAACATACTCAACAATAAAACAGCTCATAATCCTAATTACTAGCCATTATTCATAGCTAAAAATCAAGCTTGGTTCATTACTCACCCTAGGGTTCCTTTATAGTTGAATTCCCTTCCAATAGCTTTCAAACAAGTGGGGTAATTCTCTCTTTCTCTCTCTACAATGCCCAACTAGTAAGAGAAAGTATGAAAATAAGATTTTTCAAGGGTTTTAAGGAGAGAGAGTGGAAGAATACAAGGGTTCTAGTCAAAAGGGCTCAAGGTATGAAAACTAGAGCTAGAGAGAGAAAATCATGCAAGCTCCATATCAAGCTTCCATGAAGGTTGGAAGAAACATGAAATAGAAGAAGAAAAAGAAGACAAGCTGCTGGAAAATAGAAGAAGAAGCTGCTAGAAGAAAGTATTTATAGCCAATCTTATCCATTCCACTTAAATTACCAAAATACCCCTCCACCAATTAACTTACTCTCCTCTAACCCTTTATGAAATCTTTTTACTCCTTTGACACTAGGACAAGGTCCATAATGGTCTAGACATACTCGGGTTCATGAAAACTTAAAATTTTAACCCGAGGTGAAAAATGACCATTTTGCCCCTACTGTGAAAATCATCAAAATTTTGGTTTCCTTTCCATTTTACCCATAATTTCACCATCCATTTATGCCTTAGGCCTACTTAGGCCATAATATTGTTTAAAAATCTTACTTTTATGGGCTTACTAAGGAAATGATGAAATTACCCCTGATCAGGGATATCGCGTATACTTTCCTTTACAAGTCTATAAAGGTCAAGGTCTTACATAATACATAACAAGTAATTCAATATATTTGTGCCAAGCTGTTATAAAACTATTTCAGGTTCTTTATGAATGTATGAAATTGAATGAGAAGTGTTCGAATAATCACTTAAAGATGGTGTCTACGTAGGTTCAATTGTTGTTGGATTGAAATGGTATTCGACCTAACTCGCACTATACACTGTTTAATTAGCCAAAACATCCAATTCCACTCCAAATAGATTCATTGCACTTTCAATACTCCAATAAGTCCATATACCTCATTAGAAATCAATTCTAAGTCCATTTACTATAATTTTCTCATTATCGTTCAAGTCGTTTACTAAAAGAACTATACTTTTTGATAACCGTTTTAGATATCCGACATCACAAATCATCAAATACGAGCTAGATAACATGAAATATGATAAATTCATCTTCAAAATATTCCCTATAGAATTCAGCCAATTAGGGTTTGATAAAGAACATGTTGTTTTCTTGCTTGTTTTTCACACCGAATATCACAAACAACTAAAAACGCCTAGATAACATGAGATATAGCAAAACCCATCCTTAAAAGCTTCCCCCCTTGATTCGGCCAGCATGCTTCCATCATGAAAACTTGAGTTTCAACCATAGAAAATGAAAAAGAAAGCTTGGGTAAGATAGATCTTAAGCTAAATCGTGAAATCTTACCTCCAATTGCTTTGTTTTTCAAAAATCCAATGAATTTCTCTTGAATTTTTCCTCCTTAGGGTTTTTCTACTCTTTCCCCATTTTGTTCTTTGGCTTGGAATGAGAGAGTGAATGGGAGAGTTTATGTTGAGTTTATAAAGGAAATTATAAAATAATAAAAACTTGACACATGGCAACATATAATTGGTTCACATTTAAAACTTAACTAATAAAGCTTTTCCTTTCCAGCACATATAATCCCATAATTATCCAAAGTATAAAATGATAATAGGTGAAATTTATGGGCTTGACAAGTGTCATGGTGGTGTAAAATTTTAAAAATTCCAATTATGTCCTCATTGACACGTGAAATGACCATTTTGCCCTTATGTTCGAAAAATGTTGAAATTGAAAATTTTCACTTCTCAAATTCAAATTATGCTCCAAATAGTCAAAGTTGGTCAAAAATCTCTTCCAACATTCCAATTTTGTCCTTAGGTGGTAAAATGACCATTTTGCCCTTACGTTATAAAAATTCCCAATTGGATTCCAAATTAATGCTCAAACTCCAAATCACCATATTAAGACATTCTAAGGTTCAATAACTCTCAAATACATCCTAAAATCTCTATTTGGACTAGTTTGAGGCTTTAATCAACTTAATTGTACCACTAGGTATGATATCGACTTTTAACAATTTTTCGAGGCATCCAAGTATGCAGACATGCTATCAAGTACATGAATGACATGGCAAGTATATTATAGAGTTGGGCTTGACAGGCAAGGTGAACTCAACGAGGTGCTTTTAGAGGGGGACAAGCTAGAGTGTTTGCTCTAGCACCACAAGATGCTCATGCCTCAAATGCAATGGTTACAGGTAATCTTTTCATTTGTGGTTACGAAGCATCAGTTTTATTTGACCCAATATCCACCCATTCTTTTGTGTCTTCAAATTTCATGCCTACATTACGCAAGTACTATGAATATATGGATGAATCGTTAGTAGTAACCACCTCATTGGAAGAATCATATGGTATGGAGTATGTGTTTTGTTCTTGTGTGGTCCAGATTAAAGATAAGGACACTTGGGTGGACTTAGTGTTTATGACAACACTACGATTCGACGTGATATTGGGAATGGATTGGTTGGCGTCTTGCTACGCTAATGTAGATTGTTATCGCAAGCTAGTGAAGTTTAAATTCCCTAGAAAGCCGTCATTTATTATTTATGGTCATAGCAGCCATTTGGTTGATAGTGTGATGGCTACAATTACTAGAGAAGTACAGAGTGAAAAAGGGAATTTAGCAATTATACTTGTAGTAAATGAATTTGTAGATGTGTTTCCAAAAGAACTACTTGAATTACCTATCAAAAGGGAAATTGAATTTCGTATTGATTTGATTCTAGAAACGCAACCAATATCAATGCCTCCATACCGAATGACGCCGATAGAGTTAAAGGAGTTAAGGGAACAACTACAAGATTTAATTAACAAGGGTTTTATTCAACCAAGTGTGTCACTTTGGGGGGCGTCAGTGCTGTTTGTAAAAAAGAAAGATGGTAGTCTCAGGCTATGTATCGATTACCGATAGTTTAATAAAGTTACAATCAAAAATAAATATCCACTTTTAAGAATTGATGATTTGTTTGATCAGCTACAAGGGGCTCAATGCTTTTTGAAGATTGATTTAAGGTCTGAATATCATCAATTAAGGATCAAGGAAGAGGATATACGTAAAATCGCATTCCGTACGAGGTATGGACATTATGAATTTTTGGTGATGTTGTTTGGATTGTCGAATGCCCTTGCTGCTTTCATGGACTTAATGAATAGGGTGTTCCGAGCATACTTGGATAGATTTATGGTCGTCTTTATTGATGAAATTATAATATACTCAAGAAGTTGGGAAGAGCACACACAACATTTAAGGATTGTGCTACAGACCTTACGGGAGCATAGACTGTATGTGAAATTTTCTAAGTGCGTGTTTTGGTTGAGTAGTGTTGGTTTTCTAGGACATATTGTATCTAAGGATGGAGTACAAGTTAATCCTAGTAAAGTTGAGGCAATTGAGAATTGGGCTAGACCCACGACAGTTACAGAAATGAGGAGTTTTCTAGGATTGGTTGGGTATTATCAACAATTTGTAAAAGATTTCTCTAAGATAGCCTCTCTGCTAATGAGGTTAACTCAAAAGGGAGTAAAATTTGAATGGTCAGAGGCTTGTGAATACAGTTTCAAAACATTAAAAGCTTGTTTGACTTTCGCATCGATATTAAGTCTGCCATGTGGGTTTCGGGGCTACATTGTTTATTGTGATTCTTCGAGGGTTGGATTAGGGTATGTATTGATGTAGCATGGTAGAGTCATCGCTTATGCCTTAAGACAACTTAAGAGGCATGAACAAAATTATCCTACACACGATCTGGAAATGGCAGCTATCGTGTTTGCCTTAAAAATATGGAGGCATTATTTGTATGGAGAAACATGTGAAATATATACGAATTACAAAAGTTTGAAGTATATATTTCAACAGCGAGATCTAAATTTAAGGCAACGCAAATGGATGGAATTGTTGAAAGATTGTGATTATACGATACTCTATCATCTTGGCAAGGCGAATGCTGTAGTTAATGCATTGAGTTGAAAGTCAATGGGCAGTATGGCACACATTGCAATGGAGAGAAGATCGATAGTGCAAGAATTACAGGATCTGGGTAATATGGGAGTTAAAATTGAGGTCACTGGGTCAGATGCACTATTTAGGGTTCGACCAATACTAGTAGATCAAATTCGAGATGCCCAAGCTAAAGATACATTTGTAAGGACGATTTTAGGGAGTGTGGGTCAGCAAGTTTTTGAGTTTGATTTTGGGTATGATGGATTGTTGAGACATGGATCTCAAATCTATGTGCCAAACTTGGATGGATTAAGGGAAAAAATTCTAGAGGAAGCACATGTTGCTGCCTATGCAGTACATCTGGGAGCCACCAAGATGTATCATGATTTAAGATCCGTATATTGGTGGCAAGGATTGAAGAAGGATGTAGGGGAATATGTTTTGAGATGTTTGGTGTGCTAACAAGTAAAGGCAGAGCATCAAAGACCTTCAGGATTATTACAACCGTTACCAGTGCTCGAATGGAAATGGGAACATATAGCCATGGACTTCGTAACAGGCTTCCCCCGAGTCAAAGAAGGATACAATTCCATATGGGTAATTATAGATCAGTTGACTAAGTCAGCACATTTTCTCCCAGTCAAGACAAAGTTTGGGGTGGCACAATATGCTCGAATTTACATTAATGAAATTGTTAGACTCCATGGCGTACCAGTGACCATTGTGTCCGACCGGGGACCACAATTTACTAGTTGATTTTGGAGGAGGTTACAAGATGAAGTAGGGACCCGACTAAACTTTAGTACAACATATCACCCTTAGACAGGCGGTCAGTCTGAGCGCACGATCCAAATATTGGAAGATATGTTAAGAGCAACCGTGTTTGATTTTGGAGTTTCTTGGAAATTATACTTGCCTTTGGCAGAGTTTGCATACAATAATAATTACCAGGCGAGAATCAAGATGGCACCGTTTGAGGCACTATATGGGTGGAAGTGAAGGTCACGCATTGGGTTGTTGGAAGTTGGAGAAAGGAAGTTGTTGGGGATGGAGATGGTACAAGCAGTAGTGGAAGGAGTACAAATAATTTGAGAACGAATGTTGGTCACTCAAAGTAGACAAAAGTCATATGCCGACAACAGACACAGGCCCCTGGAGTTTGAAGTAGGTGATTATGTGTTTCTAAAAGTGTCACCATGTAAAGGAATACGAAGATTTGGCAAGAAAGGAAAACTCAATCCTCAATATATTGGCCCGTTTAAAATACTAGAATGCATAGGAACTGTTGCTTATCGATTGGCATTACCACCAGATTTTGAAGGGGTTAATCTAGTGTTTCATGTATCCATGCTCAGAAAATATGTTTAAGACCCTTCACATGTGATACAACATGATATGATACTGTTGAAAGATGGGTTGAAGTACTAAGAGCAGCCTTAAGGACATCGCCTTAGTGAAAGTATTATGGCAAAATCACTCGGTAGAGGAGGCAACTTGCGAACCAAAAGAGGAAATGCGAGCAGAATATCCATATTTATTTAAAGGTTAAATGTACTGTTAAGTGTCTCTATGTTGATGTAATTCAAGGATGAATTTGTTTTAAGTGGGGGAGACTGTAACAGCCCTCTTAATTTTTTTTTTTGTGGAAAATGGTAGTAGGGGCTGGCCTAAAAAGACGAGGAAAAAAAGAGAGAGAAGAAGAAAAAGAAAAAGTCAAGCTGGCCATTGGAAGAAGGGAAAAAGAGAGAAAAGACAAGAAAGAAGGATAAGAAAAAGGGGGGGTTGGTAAATGCAAATAGTGAAGGAAGAAATGAAAGAAATAAAAGAAAGGAGTGATGGGACAAGACAAAGAGAGAAGAAAAAGAGCTAAAAAAGAGAAAGGAGTCGACTGTGAGGGAGAAAAGAAAATTTCAGCCAAAAATCGAGAAGAAAAGAAATAAGAAAGGAGAAAATAAAGGAAAGAGAAGGAGGGAAAGGGAAAGAAGAAAGGAGAAGAAAAAGGAAAAAGGAAGGTCGATTAGAAGAGAAGAAAAAGAGAGAAGAAAAGGAAAACGAAAAAGAGAGAAAGAGCAACGACGTGTCGGAAGAGAAAGAAGAAAAAGAAAAAAGAAAGAGAGAAGGGAAGCGACGGTGCTGGAGGAGAAAGGAAAAAAAAAAGAAAGAAAAAAAAAGAGAAATGTCAGCTGGAAAGGAAGATCGACAACAAGGGGAAAAATGAGAGGAAAAAAAAGATAAAAAATAATAATAAAAAAAAGAGGTGCAGGAAAGAGAAAGAAAGAAACGGGAAAGGAAGAAAGAATAGTTAGATACACACACAAACCAATAGCGAAGTAACGTCTCGCTATTGTGAGGTGAGTGGGTGCTAAATTTCAAAAACTATATCCTTGTAAATATATTATATATATTACATTTGATGGTTGATGAAATTATGGAAAGCATGAGTTGGTAGAAAGCCCTAGGTTGTTTGTGATTGCAATCAAGGATTTTAAATTCATTTTTTTTATATTATACATAAGTATACATCTACAAGGTTTTAATTATGGGGAAACAAACCTTTGACTAGTTTTCGCTTCAAAATCATACCTCGTAAGCTTGTGTGATGTTTGGGCCAATGGTCATTATTTGATTCATGGGATTTGATAAAAAAATTATTGATTTCACGTAGCATGCTGATTTGATGGATACGCCATGCTTTGAAATAAATTATGCATAACATTCAATTCATGATTATATTGCTTTTGATCTGTTATATTTTGCAAATGCATTAAATTACAATGATTTTCATTTTAATGTGATTGAGATACTCTGGGTAGGACCTATTACCACAACATGTTAAGTGTGGTCTTTGTGCACAAAGTAGTGATTGTTGATTATCGATATTTGATTGTAAAGGGGGACCTGAAGCCCCGATTCATATTGGGTGGCGTGGGTAGTTTTCATGAGTAGGTAAAGGGGGACTTGAAGCCCTGATTCATATTGGGTGGCATGGGCAGTTCCCACAAGAAGGTAAAGAGGGACTTGAAGCCCTGACTTATATATGGTGGCGTGGGCAATTCCCACGAGTAGGTGATGATGTCTGAGAGAGTAAGCCTAAGGGCTATACTAAGCCTACTAAAAAATGATGCTCACTTGTGGATTTTTATTACACAATGCATGGCATTAACACTTGAAATTTACCATTGAATGGCAAGTGAAATTTACATAATTATGGGTGATCAGTTATTTCGCATTTTTATGTTTGAGACTTTTCATTCTACACTTGCCTATGGATTTACTGCTGACGGAATATCAAAATTGAAAGATTTTTTTAGTACCTTAAATATAACCATTTTCATATATTCTTATTTGTGATTTATTATTCTTAAGACTTGCAAGGTATAAAAACAAAATCTCTTAGTTTAATGGAGCGTGTGTTCTATGCTTACTCTTGAATTTATAAACATTCCATCTTTATGTTTGTTTCCCCTCCTTGCCTACTCACGGGGTCGATGATCATTGAGTTTGTGAGACTCACACCCCTTTTATTTCCCCTTTTTGCATATAGGGATCAGCCTAACATGTAATCATCGGTGCATACAGTCCACCGTAGATTAGGTAAAGACATCTCCTAACCCGCTCCGAGTTGCTCTGCTGCTTAGGGTTGTGTCATAAAGAAATTGTTGATGTTGAAAAATGTTATTAACTCATGACATGAATTATTAAAGACCTTGTAATTGATATTTAATTATTATTATTTTGAATGGAGTAAACAGTAGTACAATTATTAATATTCACTTACACACGTGGATGTGTATTTGATGAATTTAATGGAAATCTCAAATGAAGCTTGTTCGGGACTTGGCAGAATTCCTTGAAAGTCTTGGACGTCGGTAGCGATCTAGGAGGGGTTGTTACACTTTCCTTGAAGTCTCGATACTTTTTGCTTGGGAATGGCCAAGTCTCGATACCTTTAATAGAAGTCTCAATACTTGCTTCTTATTGCCTTTTTTCATTTGAATGATGTCTCAATACATCCAAGTAGGGTCTTGATAGTTTTAGCTTAGTCTCGATACTTGTAGGTGAGGTTTCAATATTTCGAGTTATAGAATGCTTCTGTTTCCTCATGTCTTGATACTTGCAAGTGAGGTCTCGACACTTTTTCAAATAACATGCTTCTGTTTGTTCAGGTCTCGATACTTGTCCACTATGTCTCGATAGCTCTTAACTCAAAATGCTTCTATCTTCCAAAGTCTTAGTACTTCTAGCACACATCTCAATACTTTGCTCCCTTATTTCTTAAAATTTTCTCTTGGGTTGCTTAAGTCTTGATACATCTTAGGGATGTCTCAATACTTGAACTTTCAGCCTTTGTTAATTTTCTCTCAGATTGGGCAAGTCTCAATACCTCTATATCAGATCTCAATACCTCTATATGCCTTGAGAAGCTGTTTTAAGGTATTTTTAAGCTTTTCAAACTTATAAAACACTTAATCAAAATTCATATATATTCAGAAGGTTTTGAAGTGTTTTAATCTTTTTTAATTTGCATTTTTGGTCATTTGATTTTGTCATTTCAAAATATAATCAATTGTAAAGCTAACAATTTATATGTCATGCCATTAGATCTTAACCTTAGCATGCTATCATGCATACTAATGCATCAACATGATAAAAAGGTCAATGAGCAAGTTATGTGCTATAAATGTCATGATTACAAGTTTGGATGTTACCAATATGAGTTTGCTTGGACATGGAGTCAAGAGTTTAAGTTGACGTGGGCCATGATTGGATTGGTGTAAGCAGATTTAGACTACTAAAATGTTCATATAGTACATGGAATTTATCTAGGATTGTCTAGGATTTTCTAGACCTTTTAGGTTTGTTTGGGCTTTCTAGGGATTTTTTTTGGGTCTCTTGGACTTGATTGGGCTATTTTTTTTACCTTTTAAGCATTTTTGGGCCTTCTAACTCGTCTAGTTCTTATGGGCGAGCTCCTCTAAGCCTTCTTCTAGGCTACTTAGATTATCAAATCACCTTGGGCTCTCTCGATTTGAGTGGGGAAAAGACACTAGCAAAAAGAAGTAGGAAATTGCTCGAGGTGTGTGAGAATGAGAGTGAATGAGGGTCTACAAAGTAGAGCTAGGGTGGAATGAATGGTTGAGATTGATTGGGGTGAATGATTAGGATTTAAGATTTATTTAGGATATTTATCCCTTAAAAAATTATTTTAACAATTGTCATTATCATTTTGGTAGTAGAAGTATCGAGAACAGAGAATAAATAAAGAAACATGGCAAAAAATAAGGATGGTTCTTCGACACTCCACAATGTCGATTACCACTTCATTTCCAAGTTTGTTAACCAGCTTCGAATTGTCATAACTGTTGGAGTTGGATCTTTGTGCATGCATGTGATTGTGTAAACTATGGAATTAAAAAAATTTCTAATTACGGAGGCAAGCAATCCTAATTCACAAGCAAAACTACACATCATGCATCAAACAAATCGATTTAATCACATCCAAATTCAAGAATCAAGATGTATAAGAAACCATACCTTTTTTTTGTGAGAATCTTGATTCTTGCCTCCTAGTGAATTATAGTAAATTCACCACCACACCAAGGATTGATTTCTCAATCAAACAAACTTACCACTTATTCTTCAATAATCTCTTCAACTTGAGACTTAAGTAGACAAAGGTGTGGAATGCAAAAGAAAGATGGTAACTCAATTGTTTCTCTCTTTTCTTCCTTAAAGCTATGGTTATTTTTCTTGTGAGAGGTCTCTAGAAAAACTACCAAAATTGGAGATCAAGAAGACCTTAAAAAGAAGGGCGACTTTGAAAGATTTTGGAAGGGGTGAATTTGCAACATTAGGTTCAGCCAAGAGGTTTTCTTCTAATGAAGAAATTCTTTTTCTTATTCTTTTTTATAAGATGCAACCAAGACTTTAATATTATGTTCTATTATGGACTCTTTTTTATTTTAAAGAATTTAATTAAAATTAAATTCCTATGAGCAGTCCAAGTTGGTCATCCATAAAATGTTATTGCTGTACCATACTCCTCCTAAAATTATTAAAATTATAATTAAATAATAAACAATTTATTTGTTTAATTATAATAATTTGAAGTCAAAATATATTATTATCCATCTTTAATTAAAAAGAATTAATAATAAAATAAAAGAATCCTAATCAAACATGGACTCTTGTAACTTATCAAGAAATTATATTTAATTATAAGTAAAGAATAAACTGTTTAATTTTTTAATTATAATTAAAATCTTCCAATATTATTTTATTTTCAGACAATAATTATCTTAATAAATATTTTTCATTTTAAGAGAATTGTTGCCTTAAAAAATTTGTCCATTAAGACAATTTTTGGCTTACCAAAAGTAAAATAATATAATTAAGACATCTCTTGGCTTAAATCAACACATATACTATAGTCTAATTTAAAACAACTCTTGTCTTAATTAAGACAACATATGTACTTTGTCTAAATTAAGATAACTCGTCTTAATTAAGATAATATGTAAAGTTACTATTTTTAAACATTAATTTAAGCAATTAAATAAAATATGCGTCCCACCTTAAATAAATTGAATTCTACGAAGCTTAGTGAGGAATCTATTTGGACGTAGATATTCCAAGCTTCAATGAATTTAGAATTACTCTTAATCTCATTAAGATAATTCAAGGTTTTAACCATGAAATCACTCCACCATAGATTCATGGTTGCACTTTTTGATTAACTACAATTATAAGAAATAATCCAATATTAATATTCAATATTAGTTGTCTAAATTGCAAATCTTATGTTATGTACCCTTATAACCATCTAATGATGAAAGGTATATTAATCGTTTTATTCTTTATGTCAATTTTATCCCCTAGTCTCATATTTTATCTAATTAGTGATCCAATACTCTAGATCTAATCTTTTGAGTATTAAGATATGATGAATAGCTAATTCATCAATTCATTAGGCCTAAATTAATCACCAATCTTCCTGAAATCATTAGAAGTGATGTTAATGCTATGAGCTCCATTTTTTCGATATATGTTATTGGATGTTCACCTCAATTATAATCCCAACATACAAAGTCTAAATCAACGCTAGAAGATGATCATGCCCATGGTATATCAAAGATTATAAGGAGAAAAAACATGAGTCCACTATCTATCAGGATTTCGATTCTACCATAAGTGAATACATAAGTGTGAAATCAAGGTTTAAGTAATGGTTAAACTTACACTTGATTCTCACGTGATTCCGGTTCAAAATATAGTGTCATTACTTGAAGTCAATTACTCCAATGGTTTGAGACTCATCTACCTTGAAGTGAATCACATTCCTTATGTTGGAAGTAATTTGGACACTACAACCTTAACATAATAAAGTGACCGGCTTTAATTTATGGCTGTGAACAATTTTTAGATTTAATTAAAATACGTGTCTCTTAAGTACGACTTTTCACACAAATGTATTTTAATATCTCAACAGAATCATTGTACCTTTATAACTAGAAAATAAATACCTACTTAAACAAACTCTTCATTTTATTATCAAAATGTACTTTCATTACAAATAAATAATTGGAAATAAACATGAGAATATACTTGCTTTTCAAGACATCATATTCTCAAATTCCTAACAATAACTTCCTCGTTTAATGTCAAAATTTGGTGATCTATATATCTTGTAAAGCTTAAAGAGTCTATTTTTGAATGAAACTACATTCACTCAAAAGATCCAACTAATTTTCAATTTATATAAAAAATTTCATAACTATATGTGATAGAGGTTTTCCTTTGTGTTAGGGCAATAATAAGGAGCTATTAAGTACTAATTGGATGAAGCCCATGGAACATGAAGGCCTTGCAAAAGAATTATAAAGTTGTTAAAATTATGAGGTCATTGTGCATCTCTTTACTTGGGAAGTAAGCAATTGATCTCATAGATTGAAGTATATGGGATACTTAAGGATGGCCTGTGGGTACTTGTTAGAGAACAAGTTCATTGAACATGACCTGCTATGAGAACTCCATTTGGTATTTCACTTAAGTGTTTATGGAATATGCTCTCATGTGATAGTTATGCAACTAATCCTCAGACTTGAGACACCGGGTCATCTTGTATAGAGAATGACATACTTTGATTTCACCTCTGCGTGTCTTGAGGTGACCAAATGCCTAAATAGCGTGTTTTTAGGTGTGCCATGAAGTATGTGAAGGTGGATGAGTGCTCAAGAGAGGATTCATCACCCTAAGTGATATAAAGGGATGTATCTCACTTGTTTTGAATTCTAAATTAACTTTGTGTAAAGTCTTTGGCCAAAGCATGATGAATTTGAGAAAAATTAGTTTCTTAAATCCATAAGGTTAGTCATGAATTATGAGAACTAATATAGAATGTCATAAGTAAACAATGAGCCATGCTTTAATCTTATTAGCCTTAAGCCATTTATTAACCAATTCATAAAAATAAGAAAAGAAAAATAAGTTTTCTTTGTCTAACAAAAAAAGGGTTCAGCTAGGATTTTTGGTCTGTTGGTTTTTCTGAAAAACAAAACTTGCTAGCACTAGTAAAAATAAATCCTACCTTTGAGAAGATCTTAGTCGGTCATTGTGTGAACCACTATTAGAGGCCAAACACTTGGTTGGCTAAAGATTTGACAAATCTTAAAGGTGAAGAAGCAATGATATCGGCTATAGGATTTTAGACTTACTTTTTTTTCGGGTTTTTTGCTTTATTATAAGTGCTTTTGGATTTAATTGGCTCTTAATTACGATATCTAGAGCAAGGTATGTAATACTTAAACTTACGAATGTTTATAATTAATTTAAAAATTATATGAAAAACACAAATGTTGATCTTATGGGATTAGATTGTTTCTTTGATTAAATGCATGTTTTATTTTTTTCGCTACATTATGTTTTCAATTTCATGATTAATTTCATGTTTGAGCATAAGGTCGAATTGTTAGTATGAGGACTACAAGCCAATGCCTGGTTGTATGTGAATAACATTTTGACTTATTTAGGTATGACATTTTATTCATTTATAATAAGTATAAGGTAGTTCCTTATACATAAGTTTGTAATTTAATTACTTTTCGTATTTATATAAATAAAGGCCATGGAACTATATATGCATTACAAAGGAATTGTATTAAGATACAATTATGAGATCCTTATGCGTCAAAGCATTATTCCTAAAAGTTCTTGATCATTGTATTATTGAGACGGGGCATCATTATGTCTCAAAGATTGGCACATGCTATGTTCTTTACTTGTGAAATAAGCAACCACTCTCATAGGTTGAAGTAAAGAGATACCTGAAACTAGCGTGTGGGTGCTTGCCATGGGAGAGCGAGTTCACAGAACATGACCCACCATGAGAAGTGCATTTGGTACCTCATTTAAGAGTCTATGCAATACTTAACACGTTGTCACGACCCAAACCCGAGGTTCCATGACTAGAGCATGAGCCTAGCAGGCAAAGCCCAAGAGACCCTGAGCAAGCCTCAGAATTCAAATCATATAACATAAAGCCAAGGGATTTCATAACCAAATATTCATAAATAACATTAAAATTCAAATTTAATACATTATCTTAGGCACGTAATACAAATATTCAGAAGGCCATATATTGTCCATACGAAGTGAGTTCATACATAACAACCCTTACACTAGTTTAGATATCACATGATGCCTACATACATATCTAAACCAAGTGCTGACGCTCATGGCGAACTTAATTGAGTAACCAAAATGAGAAACCTACCGGATGCCAAAATTGGTCCATCAATGGACAACCTTGCCATGCACTACCTAATGACCTATTTATCTGCACATGGTACATAAATGGGTGAGTTATCTAATATTCAATGAGTGGTGCAGATTCTCAAAATCATATATATATATATATATATTAAACACATATAAAAGATATATGCACTATCAATGCATCCAAACGCTCTAACAAACATCTCCAATTTAAAGGGGCATGTCATCATCCCTAAAGTCTCTAAATACGATCATACAAATCACTAGCCTCATCTCTTAGCCATTTCAAATCATTCTTTACGGCACACTCTAGTTGCTAGAGTGTCATATCAAATTCAAGTTCAAATTTATATAAGCTTATCTAAGGCTATATCACATCACTCATAATCCAGATTATAATCAAAGAGTGGTCCTCCCTTGTATAGCATCAAATCACGCAAGGTGGCCAATCGACAAAGAATCAAATCACGCTCAGGGTAAAGCCACTGGCAAAGAGCAAATCACACGTGTACCAAAGCAATGGACAGACAATTAAAGTCATTGATCGGAGTAATCTCTCGACGATCGGCATCACTCGGCGTACTCTCAGACAAGTGGCATCAAAACACTGCAGGCGAAAATAACAGGTAGGACAAACACCACCATCGCTGCTTACCACTATCCCTACAGGCACACAAAGGTCACAGGGGGAAGAACACCCTCAACCTCAAATCAAATCAATGTTCAAAATCCATCCCTTAAACAAAACACAAATCCACGATGAGGCCATCATGCCTTTGTCATTCCATATGTCCACAACATATCACAAATCATATTCATCAAGCTTCAAAAGTTTATAAGCTTATTTAAGGTTCTAAGTGCCTTTATAACTCCCAAGCATCACTTGATCACATTCTCTTAACATCTCATTCGCCTAGGGTAATCTACTCATTAGGGTTCATCATAACCTCTAAACTTCCTAGTCTAGGTTCACACAACATAGGCCACTAGGTGGGTTACACTAAGGCACGTAATCACACACAAATCCACATTTTTTTTCTTTAGCCTAGGCACATACATCTAGGCATTCATATACATATATATACATTTCTAATCTAGTACCATGGCAACACCTCTAACAAGCGTCATGCATCACATGCATTTTAATTTAAACCCACTCATAGTGACAATTGAGGCACACCCACAGCCAAGCTTCGATTTTTAGCCTCCAATCATCCTTTGGCTTGTAATTGCATCCAAATTGCTCGATCTCCCCTTATGGACATCAAAACATCACAAAATAAATAAATTCTTGACTTTCGAAAAATGCCAACTTTTCTAAAAATAAATAAATCCTTAGCAATCCAACATATAAGCTCAAATCCTTCAATAACGAGCTAAAGCCATACCTTAGAAATTGGATATTATGAATCTTAGCTCCAAATTCGAGCCAAATTGGAGGAGATTCACTTAAGCTAGAGGAATTTGATTTCTTAGAATCCAAGCGATTAGGATGAAAATAATTAGTAAAAATGTTTAATCTTACCTCAGTAATGTTTCCCCAAGCTCAAATTAGCTCCAAATTACTCCAAAAATTTGTTTAGGGCTTAGGGTGTTTAAAGGTTAGAGAGACAAAGGTTAAGGTTTTTGTGTTAAACGGGCAAATTGCTTAAACCCTTTTTTATTTTTTCCTTAACCTAGGGATGTATTGATACATTTGGCAATGTATCGATACATTTGCCCTTATTTCAACTAAATCTATTGATACATTTGACAATGTATCGATAAATTTCGAGTAGAATGGTTCACTGCCCAACATGTATCGATACATGGTGGGGATGTATCAATACTTTTTCTCTTGGGTGCTATTTGCCTCAAATGTATTGATACATTTGTATAATGTATCGATACATGTTCATCTTTGGCCAAATCTATTGATACATTCTTGAATGTATCAATAGAAAATCTCCTAGAAGCCTTTATGGTTCATCCTGCTAAGATGTATTGAGACATTAGGCAATGTATTTATACATTTTCTCCTGTAGGTAGATATTTAGCTTCCCAAACTCCTAAAAATCCAAACTTAATAACCCAAAATCATTTCCTATTGATAGAACACTTCAAACAATTCTTATAACCTTAAATCCATAAACATATATCTTCAAATATATCATCAACTTCAAATCAAGGCCTTAAATCATAAGATTTGTCACATAATTCCATAAAATTTGCCGAAGTGTCAATATACACACCTTCATATACTTGGCATACGTAACATATTATCAAAGTTCTCAAGGCATATATCTCATAAATTATTCTTAGTTAACCTAATTTACACCAAGAATTGAGAGTGTTACACTCTCCCCTCTTTATAAGAAATTCTTCCTCGAATTTAAATTACGTACCTTAAGTTAAAACATATATCAAACCTTAAATAAATGGGGATACTTATTCCTCACTTCCTCTTTGAGTTCCCACATGGCTTCCTCAACCAAATGACTTTGCCATAACACTTTTATAGCAGCAATATCCTTAGAGTGAAGCCATTTTACTTGTCAATCCATTATGGTTATAGCCTGCTTCTCATAACTAAGTCCATCTTGTAACTGGACTTCATCATACCGTATCACATGCGAAATGATAAGCAACAGCGCCAATGCGCTATAACACTTCAAAGGGTCCAATGTATCTTGGGCTCAATTTCCTTTTCCTTCAAAATCTCTTAACTCCCTTGGTTGGCGAGATTTTCAAGAACACATAATCACCAACTTCAAATTCCAAGGGTTTACGCCTATTATTGGCATAGGACTTTTGACAACTTTGAACCATTAGCATTTTTTTCTCGAATTACCTGAACACCTCATTCAGCTTCTTTAACCATCTCCGGTCCTACGAGTTTTCGTTCCCCAACTTCAAGCCAACTAATAGGTGATTTGCATATTTGCTCACATAATGCTTTATACGAGGCCATACCAATCATGGCTTAGTAACTATTATTATACACAAATTCGACCAAAGGCAAGAAATGGTTCTATGAGACTCTAAAGTCAAGCATAATCATTCTCAACATATCCTCGAGAGTTTGAATGGTGCGCTTCGAATGACCATCTATCTGTGGGTGGAAGGCCGTACTAAAATCTAATCTTGTGCCTAAGGCTTTTTGCAATTTCCTCCAAAATTGGCTTGTGAACTACAGTCCTCTATCAGACACTATCATTATCGGGACACCATGTAGCTTGACAATCTCAATAATGTATATTTGGGCATGCTGAACTACTCCATATTTAGTCTTGATCGACAAAAAGTGGGCAAACTGAGTTAGTTGATCAATTATCACCCAAAAGGTATCATAGCCACTGTAGCTTGTGGTAAACCCATTACAACATCCATTGCTACATGTTCCCATTTCCATTCTGGTATCAATAACGGTTGCAGCAATCCCGAAAGCCTCTAATGTTCAGCTTTCACTTGCTAACATGTCAAACACTTAGAGGCATATTCAAGCATTTCTCTCTTTAATCCTGGCCACTAGTAAATAGACTTCAAATCATGATATATCTTGATGGCTCCTAGGTGTATCGCATAGGCTACCACATGCACTTATTCCAAAATCTCATTTCTTAAATTATCCTTATTCAACACATACACTTGTGATCGATATCTCGTTAAACCGTTAGTGCCATACATAGAGTCTTAAGCTCTATTTGCACTCATTTCTCCAAATATTTTCACTAATTATTCAAATTGATCTTGGATAGCTTTAATTCGATCTAAAATCATTAGTCGGACTCTAAAATGCACTAACAAGGCGTTAGATTCATTACCTTTAAAGTGTACACCCATATTGCCCAGATTATACAAACTCTACACCAAAAATCTTTTCTCTATTGTTGCATGTGCCAAACTCCCAATCGATTTCCAACTCAAGGCATACGCCACCACATTGGCCTTACCGAGATGGTAAAGTATGGTGTAGTCATAATCTTTCAATAGTTCCAACCTATGTTGCCTCAAATTTAAATCTCTTTACTGAAATATATACTTCAAACTCTTGTGATCTGCATATATTTTGCAAGTTTCACCATAGAGATAATGGCACCAAAATTTTTAAGCAAACACAATTACAACCATCTCTAAGTCATGCGTAAGGTAGTTCTGCTCATGCCTCTTTAACTGTCGATAGGCATACGGTATAACTTTCCCAAGTTGCATCAACACATAACCCAATCTAACCTGTGATGCATCGTAATACATGGTATAGCTTCTAGATCCACATGGCAGGCTTAGCACAAGTGTAGAAGTGAGACAATCTTTAAGCCTTTAAAAACTAGCCTCACAAGCGTCATACCAATCAAACTTGACTTCTTTCTGAGTCAGTCTTGTCAAATGGGATGCAATCTTAGAAAAATCTTATACAAATCATTTGTAATATCCGGTTAAGCCTAAAAAACTTTTTACTTCTGTTATAGACGTCGACCTCGGCCAATTTTTCATATCCTGGGTTCACATTGTACCCTTTGTTCATACAGAAAGTGTCCTAAGAAACTGACTTTATTTAGCCAAAACTCACACTTCAAAAATTTTGCATATAACCTATGCTTTCCCAGAGTCTGAAATACAATTCTCAAATGTTGTGCATGTTCCTCCGGGTTCTAGAGTACATTAAAATATTGTTGACAAATATGACCATAAATTTATATAAATATGCTTGGAAGACACTGTTCATTAAGTCCGTAAATGCTGCAGGTGTATTAGTGAGTCCAAACGATATCACCAGAAATTCAGTGTCCATAACGTGTGCGGAACGTTGTCTTGGGTACATCACATTTGTTGGCTCCATAAGTTTTTTATGATAATAAAACATTCCCACTCATTTATGTCTAACTATACTACTTGAGTGTGTAGGAAGAAAATGTATGTCAATAATGAATTAATCACTGAAAGGCAAATATCAAAACTCATAAGAATAAAGAGCTACAAATGAGCCACAAAACAAAAGTCTTTTAGTCAGATAATTAAGGGAGTTAATTAGCTAAAATATAAAAGTGAAGTTGGTCGGCTCAAGCAGATTGTGAGACAGAGAAGACTTAGTCAACCAAAAAGCATGGTTAGTCAACTAAGAGCACAATGCTAGAAATCTCAATTACAAGACAAAGACAACTTAATCGACTAAAAAGCACGGTTATTCAACTAAAAGCTCACTGCCAGAAATTTCAAATTCAAGATAGAGAAGACTTAATCGACTGAGAAACATAGTTAGTCAACTAAGAGTACTATGTCTGAAAATTTGAATTTGAATGCTAGAAGACAAACTAATGGCTATAACTAACTCCAAACTGTTTTCAATGGTCTGAAATTGTCAAACATCCATCAGAGTTGTTTTTTCAAGTATATAATGCATCCCCAACTGCAAAAAACAACAAGAGATGCTTCTAAGATAAAAAAGAGCTCAAAATAGCAAAAACTCTCTCTATCCTTCCTACACCTCACTCCAATCTTTGTAATAGAGTTAAGCACTTCATCTTGTACCATTCAGATCAGGCTAGTGATCATAGGTACTACTTTACATCTATTTTCCTTGAATACTTAGAGTGTGCAGGTCACTCTTAGGAGATTAATCAAGCTTGGGTTAGCTTGATTAGTTGTATAGGATCTAACTCAGCCTAGGAAAAGTTAGTTTTGGGTTTTGGTTGATCTTGAGAAAAACCATTGTTAAAGGTTATGGCTAAGCTTGTGCAAAGCCATTGTAAAAGCTTGGTGGAAGCTTGGGAATTCCATCATTTATAGTGATTTGGTTTGGAAAATCCTTGATTGGAAGATTAAGATAGTGGATGTAGATCTTTGACTGAACCACTATAAATCTTTGTGCATTGTCTACTCTATTTTATTTTTCATTTCATTCTTCTTTAAATCATTCCTTCATCTTACATTTAACTTCTCATCATTAACCTTTAACTTGCCCCTAATTTGAAGTCGAGTTTAGTTACATTCACAAAGTGCAATTCACTGCCCCTCTAGCTCACTTATTTGGGACCAACAAGATTCTTTTATTCTCAATTACTGATACCCCGAGCAAAAATCAATCTTAGAGAAGCATACAACACCTTGCAATTGATCAAACAAGTCATCAATCCTTGGGAGTGGATAATTATTTTTCACAATGACCTTATTCAATTACCAATAGTTAATGCATAACCTAAGGCTACCATCATTTTTCTTCATGAATAGCATCAGAGCTCCTTATGGGGACACACTAGGGTGCATCAAACCCTTATTCAATAAGTCCTTCAATTGCTCTTTAAGCTCTCTCAATTCAGTTGGTGTCATTCGATAAGGAGGTATAGAGATTGGCTTTATATTTAGGACCAAATCAATACAAAATTCAATCTCGCTCTAAGGAGGTAATCTAGGCAATTCCTTTAGAAATACATCAAAATTCTCACCTACTGTAGGTACAAAATTCACAATCCCTTCATCCATCGAAACATCTCTTGTCATCACCAGATTCCCTTGGCCTTCTTGCCTTGGCATAGGTCTGGTGGCTATATCCGACATAATTACCACCAATATTGGACTACCATGTTTGTACATTACAAATGAGGATTCTCTTGGAAATTTAAACTTCACCATCTTACGGTGGCAGCGTACCTTAGCAAAGTAGGACGTTAGCCAATCCATGCCCAAAATCACATCAAAATCAAAAGTTAGTAGCAACACTAAGTCTGCTAATGTGTCATTTTCCTTAATGTGAACCACACAAGACTTGTACACATATTTCGCCACAAATATCTCTTTTAAGGGAGTAGTCACTATCAAGGGTTCCTCCATATTACTACAAAACTTATCCAACTTCGACAAAAAAGTGTGGGGACATAAAGGAATGTGTTGATGTGGGATCAAACAAAACTAAAGCCTTGGTACCACAAATAGGAAGTGTACCTATAACCACTGCATTTGAAGTATAGGCATCTTGCGGTGTCAATGCAAACACCCATGCTTGACTTACTTCATCATTACTTGGTTGTGCCAATCTACCTCGTGATGATGAGGCTACACCTTTTCCTTTATCACCTCTAACATTCTTACCAATCAATGTCATTTTAAGCGAAGTATTTGAAACTTGTCTCCTATATCCATGATCAACTTTTACTTACTGCCTCTGCATTGGGCAATCTCTCATTAAATGTGTAGCTTGGCCACAACAAAAACACAATCCTAATGCTTTGTGGCACAGTCCAGCATGTACCTTTCCACAGTAATTACGCAAAACATGCCTTTACCTGGGGTCTAAATTAGATGTTTCGCTATATCATTTTCATCTAGATGGTAGGCTAAATGAATCATCATTTCTTTGTGGCTTGCGCATAGAAGGGTTCCTTCATGACTCTGATGGCATATGAATGTAGGACTCCTAGTTGCACTAGAATCTCTATGGCTTTGTTGGCCTTGTGTTTAAGCTTTTTGACCTCTTTCTTTCTATATTTTGGATTCCAATCTCCTAGTTTCAATCAATCTAGCCATATCCATCACTACTACATAAGAGGCAAACCTTCAAGGTGGCAAGAACTCTAAATAACAGCTCAATTAATCCTTTAATGAATCTCTTGATCCTTTTTTGCTCAGTTAGGACCAAGTTGAAGCATATCTTGATAATTGGATGAAGTGAACATCATACTTGATCAATGTAATGTCTGGAGTTCGTATCAATGTCTTAAACTCTCGTGCCTTCGCGTTTCTTACGCTTTCCAACAAGAAGCAATTTAGAAAAGTTTGGACAAATTGTTCCCATGCTATCAGAGCTGACCTTAATGGTCTATTCCTTTTGAATGACATATACCATATCCTAGCCATGTCATTTAGTCTAAATCCCACCATTTCCACTAATCGATGTGTGGAGCATCCCAAAGTAGAACAAATGCATTTCATATCTTCCAAACTTATGTTAGAAGTGTAATTGGTCACACACATTAAGTGACATGATTGAGATTAAATAATGATAATTAATTAAGTTGGACTTAATTGAAATAGACCAAAATAAAGTGGAAAAATTAATTAAGTTTACAAGGACTTAATTGAATAAAGATATAAATGTTGTATATAGGGTTACAACTTAGTTTGGTTATATAAATTTGTTATATTAGCCAACTAAAACCCCAAGCCTTAAGCCACTTATTAGCCAATTCATAAAAATAAGAAAAGAAAAATAAGTTTTTTTGTTTAACAAAAATATGGTTCGTCTAGGATTTTTAGTCTTCTGAATTTTCTGAAAAACAAAACTTGCTAGCAAAAGTAAAATAATCCTTCATTTGAGAAGGTCTTATTAGGTCATTGTGTGGATTACTGTTATAGGCCAAACACTTGAGTGGTTGAAGATTTGACAAATCCTAAAGATGAAAAAGCAAAGATTTTGATTGGAAGATTTCAGATTGAGTTATTCTCTTTTTCGAGTTTCTTACTTCATTGCAAGCCTTTTTGGATTTAATTAGCTCTTGATTATCAGATCTTAAGCAAGGTATGTAATACTTAAACTTTTGAATGTTAACAATTGATTTGAAAATTACATGAAAAACACAAATATTGATCCTATGGGATTCAGTTCTTTCTTTGATTAAATGCATGCTTTATTTTTTTGCTGTGTTATGTTTATAATTTCATGATTAATTTCATGTTTGAGCTTGAGGTCGAATTTTTAGTATGAGCCCTACAAGCCAATCTTTAGTCGTATAGGAATTACATTTTGAGTTATTCAGGTATCACATTTTATTAATTTATTATATTTATGAGGTTGTTCTTTATACATAAGTTGATTTAATTACTTTTTGTACTTATGTAGATAAAACCCATGGAACTATATATGCCTTGTAGAGGAATTGTATTGAGATACAATTATGAGATCTTTACGCATCAAAGTATTGTTCCTAAAAGTTCTTGATCACTATATTATTGAGATGGGGCATCAATAATGCTCAAAGATCGACACATGCTATGTTCTTTACTTGTGAAGTAAGCAATCGCTTTCATGAGCTGAAGTATATAAATACTTGGAACTAACGTGTGGGTACTTGCCATGGGAGAACGAGTACTTCCCTTCTTTGTAAAAGGCATTTGTTGTTTTTTAAGACATCTTAGATTTTATAATAGATTCATTAGATATTTTTGTAAAATTTCCAAACCACTTTGTAATTTGTTGGAAAAGGACACTTTTTTTAATTTTGATGATGCTTGCCATGATGCTTTTGTTGAATTGAAAAAATGATTAATTTCTGCTCTTATGATCACTGTTCTGGATTGGAATCTTCCTTTTAAACAAATGTGTGATGCTAGTGATTATGCAGTTTTGAGCCAACGAAAAAAAAAAAGATTCTATATCCTATTTATTATACTAGCAGAACATTGACTAGTGCTTAAGCAAATTATAGCACACCCGAAAAGAAGTTGCTTGCTATTGTCTTCGCTTTTGATAAATTTCACTCCTATCTTTTTAGTACTAAAGTCATTGTCTATACTGACCATTCAGCTATTAAATATCTGATTGAGAAGAAGGATACCAAACCATGCTTCATAAGATGGGTACTTTTACTTCAAGAATTTGACTTGGAAATTCGAGATTAAAAAGGTACAGAAAATTAAGTGGTAGACCATTTATCTAGATTAAATAATGGGGAAGAAGCTAAGGATTCATTAATGATCAATAAGACCTTTCTTAATGAGCAATTGTTTCACGCAGAGAAGCAAAAAAACTTGCCATTATATGCTGATTTTGTGAACTATCTTATGAGTAAACTATTACCTCCTAGATTTAATTCTCAACAAAAGAAGAAATGTTTACATGATGTTAAATACTACATGTTGGATAAGCCTTTTCTTTACAAGCATTGTGGAGATCAAATTATTAAAAAGTGTGTTCTTAAAGAAGAATTTTAAAATATTCTTCATCACTACCATTCGTTCAATTATGGAGGGCATTATGGAGGAATAAGAACTACTGCAAAGGTTTTATAATTTGGCTTTTACTAGCCTTCTCTTTCTAAAGATGCTCATGATTTTGTGGAAAGATGTGATAGATGTCAAATAGTGGGCAATATATTCAAGAGACGCGAGTGATGCCTCTCAACAACATCCTTGAAGTTGAAATTTTTTATGTGTGCTGAATTGATTTTATGGGACCATTCATTCCATCTTTCAATAATGAATACATCTTGGTTGTTGTTGATTATGTTTCTAAATAGTTACAGCTATTGCATTACCAAGGAATGACTTTAAGGTAGTGATAAATTTTTTGAAAAAGAATAACTTCACAAGTTTTGGGACATCTATAACCACAATAAGTGATGAAGGGTCTCATTTTTGTAATAAAAATTTTAAGACACTCTTTGCCAAATATGGGGTCAAGCACAAAATAGCCACTACTTATCATCCTCAACCGAGTGGCCAAGTGAAAGTTTCATACAGAAAAATCAAAAGAATTTTGACAAGATTGTTTGTCCTTTTAGAAATGATTGGTTGAAAAAGTTGGATAATGTTATGTGGGCTTATAGGACTACATATAAAACTCCAATCGGAATGTGTCCTTATAGATTGGTGTTTGGTAAAGTTTGTCATCTTCCAGTTGTGCTTGAACACAAGGCATATTAGGTAGCTAAAAAGCTAAATTTTGACTTTCAAGCAGTTGGAGATAAATATCTCTTGCAACTCAATGAGATGGATGAATTTTGTCTTGAAGCATATAAGAATGCAAGAATTTACAAGGAGAAGACGAAAAGATGCCATGACCAAAAAATCATAAGAAGGAGCTTTAAGCCTGGCCAACATGTTCTCCTATATAATTCTTGATTGAAATTATTTTCTAGAAAGCTAAAGTCTTGTTGGTCTGAACCTTTCGTTGTTACGAAAGTACATCCTTATAGAGCAGTGGAGGTGGCTGATGATAAAACAAGCTTCAAGGTGAATGGGCAACGATTAAAGAATTATTGGGGTGACAATTCGATCATCAAATGTCTTCAATCATGCTTATCAACACAATTTGAGTCAGAGATGTCAAGTCGAAGACTATAAATCAAGCACTTTTTGGGAGGCAACCGAAGCATTCTCACTTCATTTATTTTAAGTTATTTTCATTTATATATTTTCATTACTAAAGAAATTTAATAAAAACTTCTTTTCTTTTGCAGGTTAAAAAAATTTTCAAAAAAATTGAAAAAATGAGCTTAGCACTGTAGCCTTGAAGGGTGGAGTCACGACATTCAAACTCGAGGCAAAGACAAAAAAGGGTAGCAAGCTTAGTGCCTTTGTGATACCCCAACTTCTATAGGCTTGTAACTAAGTATAGATGTAATAATATGAGCTAGGGGTAGTTTCGTCATTTTCTCTAATAAGCGTCCAGACAAAAGTTTTATAATATTTTAAGGCCTAAATAGGCATAAGACAGTATAAATGATGTGTACTAATGAAAACACAAAGAAAACTAGAACTTTCAATAATTTTCATAACAGGGGCAAAATGGTCATTTTTCACCTCGGGTTAAAATTTTAAGTTTTTATGAACCTGAGCATGTTTAGACTATTATGGATATTGTCCTAGTGTTAAAAGAGCAAAAAGATTATGTGAAAGATTGGAGGAGAGTAAGTTAATTGGTGGAGGGGCATTTTCGTAATTTTAAAGGAAAGAATAAGGTTGCCTATAAATACCTTGAATTTCTAGCAGCTTCTTGAATTTTCTAGCAGCTGGTCTTCTTCTTCCCGTCTCCTCTCTCATGTTTCTTCAAACTCCATGGAAGCTTGATTTTCAAACTTCCACAACTTTCTCTCTCTAGTTCCAATTTTCATGCTTTTAGTGCACCCTTCCACAAACCCTTGTGCTATTTCATCTTCTCACTTCAAAAACCTTGAAATATCTTGTTTTCATACTTTCTCTCACTAGTTGGGGGTTCTAGAGAGAGAAAGAGAGAATCACTCCATTGATTTGGAAGCTATTGGAAGAGAATCTAACTACAAAGGAACCCTAGGGTGAGTGATGCACCAAGTTTGATTTTTAGCTGTAGAAAATGGCTAGTAATTGTGATTTATGAGCTGTTTTATTGTTTAGTATGTCCATTACTTTCTAGTGATTAAGATAGTGAACATAGATAG
>NC_030854.1:16880400-16912776 GCF_000208745.1 Theobroma cacao | reverse complement strand
GTGAGTGGACTGCCTATCAAAATTGTTTTGGGAATATGACTGTTTTGAACAAAGTGTTTGAATGATTTTATGCAATTTTTCATGAAAATGAATGCCTTGGGAACAAGCTTTTGAGAAAAGGTTTATGTTATGAAATGTGATTATTATGGATTTCTATGTGGCTGCATTATGTTGATATACATATATGTTTGAGTATAATATTGTGTAATTATATTGACTCGGCTATGTGCGAGTAGGGAGTGCTCATAAGCCGAGGATGACCCGGTTATGTGCGAGTAGGGAGTCGCATAACTCAGTGATGACCCAGACATGTGCGAGTAGGGAGTGCGCATGAGCTGGTGATGATGATGATGGGATGGTGTGATGATGATGATGGGTATATATGTAAATATGTGTGTTATAGGAAATTGATGGATAATGGTTTATGGTTGTAATGCATGTGAAACTTGACATGTTAAACCTTGAGAAATTATTATGTGTTTCATATTGGTTTTGAACATTTCAAACAGGGTGGTTTTTCCTTTGCGAGAAAGGTAAATTTTGCATTGATGCCCTGTATTTCGCTGCAACAAGAAACTCTCGGATTTGGAGGGGTACACTAGTCAAAAACTCACTGCAGCGAGGATGCATTTTCGCTGCAACAAGAATGACACTATAGCTTCTCGCTGCAGCGAGAAACTTTCTGTTTTCTAGGTTGCAATTTTGCTGCAGCGAGAAACATTCTGTTTCTGGGTTGAAATTTCACTACAGTGAGATTGAATCTCGCTGCAGCGAAAAACTTTCTGTTTTGATCTCCTATCTTGTTCAATTGCTGTCCTATCTTTCACTTCTTTGCTACCATATCAGAGCATGGACTTCCAACATTAAGGATTAAATGAGTTAAGTTTAAAATGAGGAGGTTTAGTGAGAAATCCTCGGCCAGTTGAGAAGCCCTTGTTCAGTTAATAACTAAATCCCAACATCGCTGCAGTGAAAATTCATTTTAGCTGCAGCGAAAATTCATTCTAGCTGCAGCTACGCTACAACGACAATGCCTTTTCGCTGCAGCGAAGATTCGTTGTCGTATTTGACTTACTTATGTAATATTGAAGTTTTTATTCTTCAAATGGTTCGTTATGTATGGGTTAATGATTTTCAAATGATTAATCATTTAAAGGCTTGATGAGGGATTTTTAATAAGAATTGAAACAAATTGCATTGTTTTGAAAAAGAATGCATCATGATTTCATTAAAGATTCCTTATGGTATGCTTGTTTCTTTCCTTGTTCACTCACTGGGTTTATACTCACCATTTTCAAATTCATGTTTTCAGATCACGAGACAGTCGGTAACTAGGACGAGGTGTCCTTGTAGACCTGTGTCCATCTTTTGATAGGTGTCTCGGCATTTAGTAGCTGTACATTCATCCGAGTCCCTCCACTGGAAGTCGAGTGTTATTTTGTTTTGTATAGACAAACTTAATGTAAATTATTAGAATACATGTTGTAGATATTGTATGTAAATTTTTAAGGAGTAATGCCAGTACGAGTTGGCAATGTATATCACTATTTTGATTCAAAAGTATGAAATATGACTTAGCAATATTTGATGGAATGATGAGTAGGATAATCGATAGGCTTGCTTGGGCTTAATAGACTACGTTTATTGGGCCCTTGCATTGGTCATGGCCCAAAAATTTGGGTCGTGACAGCCTCGACCCTTAAAGGCAGAGCCACGACTCTGATAACCAAAGCAAAAGAAAAAAAAAGCAGTATAGTTAGAGCCGCGGCCTTCAAAAAGTAGCACTACAACCTAAAATGAAAGGAAAAATGCATAAATTCTTGAGTGTCGTGGCACTCAATTAAAAGAGCCCTGACGTTGGTTTGAGAACTAGGCCCCCCTCCACCACCCACTTTAAAGTCATTATTCTTTCTCCTAAAAACAAAACCTAGTCACACAATCCCTTCTCCCCTTCTTGCTTCCATAAATTTCCCTCAAAATCCTCTAATACCCAACCTCCAATCTTCAAGTTCTTCCACCCAAACTCATTCAAACTCCATTATAGCTTCAACAATCAAGTTCTCCATAATTTTTCTCCAATAAGTTCTTCTCTTTTAAAAATTTTTACTAGTTCTTGAGAGTTTTTGTTGATATCTCTTGGTGTTGATGGATTTAATGGAATTTCATTTTACATGGATTAATTTTGCTTTATAGATAATTGGTATATAGGAACTTTTGATCATTTTGTTTTGGGTAATTATAATTTAGACTATTATTGTTGGATTGCTAAATTTAGACACTTGATTATTTTAAATTCATATATTTTGGTGATAATCCTTTTGGAGAATTTGGGAATTATTACACACTTGTAGTTTGGGTTGTTGTTGTCTTGGTTGGTTGTCGAGATTTGTTGTAGGAATTTTGATAATGGCACCAAAGAGATCACGAGCAAGTTCGAGTGCTTCAATGGATCAAACGAAATTTGTGTTTGCAGATGCTTCCACCAAATACTATAGCTCACTCATAAACAAGGCACCCACACCTGAACGAGGTTTGAATTTTTGAAGAACCCATTATCAAGGGCTCTATCAAATAATTAAAGAATGATGTTGGCAGAACTTTTGTTCCCAACCAGATGCAGTAGTTGTTCCTATAATAAGGGAGTTTTATGTAAATGTTTTTGAACATCTTAATGGTGTTGCCTTTGTGTGTGGTAACTAGGTACCCTTCCATAGTCAAGCCATCAATGAATTCTTTGAGACTTTGAATATTGAAAATGATGGTTATAGACAGTACTTAGGTGACCACCAAGATTGCAATGCAATAATGTCGGAGCTTTGTATCATTGGTCCATAATGGAAATTGTCACATGGAAAGCCTATCTCATTCAAGAGGAGTGCAATGAAGAAGGAAGTCAAAGTGTGGCTACACGTTGTAGCGACAAGGTTGCTTCTGTCTACACACATCAGTGATGTTACGAAGGATAAAGCAAATTTGATATATTCTATTGTCACTAGTAAATCCATCGACATTGGAAAGGTCGTCTTCCATGCTATATTGCACATGGGTCAAACAAAACAGGATGGTATAGGTTTTCCATCTTTGATAACTACTTTGTGTGTAAAAGCTGGTGTTAGATGGAATGCTAACGACGAGTTGTAGTAGCCTAAAGTGCTAATTGATGTAGCATTCTTCAAAGATTCAAGGAATCCCCTATGGTAGGTGGTAGTTTTTCACATGTTGCACCACAACCTCCATCGCAAGCCCCAACTCGCAGTATGTCACAGTGGATGGAATGCATTGATCGTCATCTAGACCATCAAGAGTGGCATAGTTAGGCCATTAAGCAAACGATGAGAGCCTATGCCAAGCATGTAAGAATGGATTAAAGTGCTTTCTTTTTTTTGCTAATCGATTCTAACTCTGATGTCTATGATGATTAGTAAAGTTTGTCTCCGAACTCAGGGGAGTATTCTCTATATTTTCCTTTTAGTAACATTGGGTACAATTTTAACTTTAAGTTTGGGGGAGGGTAAATTGATTTTGTTGATTGGTGACTATTCTATGTTGAAGTTTTAGCTTCAATTTTATTTCCATGTTAGTTGATCATTTAATTTTTATGCTTGATTGAATTTTTAAGAACTTAGAGTAGGAACCTAGAGTAAAATGGTGCCAAATTTTCAATGATCTTTTTATCCAATGATGATAACTAGTTGTCTTGTATCTTTAGCTTTAGGAGAATAAGGTTTTTATTTGGATTCATGCTAAATTCTTTTGCTTAATATCATTGTTAAGATGTGATTTTCACAATTTTGAGCACTATATCTTTTGTCTTGAACTATTAGAAAAAGTTTATGTTGATATAAAATTTAAATTATGTCATGAATTCTAAAATTTTCTTGATTCTCTTTCGAGGAAAAATCTTAGGCAATACTTAGTTAGGGATATGATTTAGGTCATCTTTGGACTATTTGAGCCTTTCTAGCCTATCTTGATATATTTTTATTGCTAGTATACCTCTTTGACCCTAAGTTCCATTTTCATTATTTAACCACATGATAATGAGCTTAGCCTTTAAAAATAAATTCCTAATTTTGCAACCTTCATTCCTAAGCATGTATATTATTTTAGGAAATATAGATTGAGCTAAATGTTAAAAAAAAAAAGGTAGAAAAGGAAGAGATGTTAAAAATTCAAAATTATTAGTATTCACCCCACTAACTATAATAAAAGAAATAAGTTTGGGAGTGTGAAATTGTGATAAAAAAAGAAGAAGAAAAGAAAGTGAAAAAATGTGTTAAACAAAAGAAAAGTCAAAAGTGAAGGAAAAGGGAGTATGTGGAGAAAGAAAATAAAGCTTTCTATAGGTCCTCGAATAATTATGTGCTTAGGGTGATATGAGCCACATTATTATCCTTGATCCTACCTTGACCCTAACCATACATTATAAGCTTAATAAAGACCTATTGATATCTGACTTAGTATTAGTTTATATTAATGGAGAGAGAGATGAAAGGCAAACTTATGAAGTTCTAGTATTAATTTGAATTTTGCGTTGGCATAAACTCATTTGGATGTCATGATATTCTTGGTAAAAGATTTCACACACACACACACGGTGCTAGGAACGGCATGACTAGAGCATCAATGTAGTGAAATAACAAAAAAATTGAAATAAAATAAAAATTATGCCTCCTACTTTGGATCACCTTGGTTGTTTTATGCAAAGTTAAATACTATAGAAAATTAAAAAAAAAAAGCTTTTACCTTTCCAAATGATATCGTAATCAAATGGATTCCTTTTGGTACTGAAAAATGTGAACACCTTCTTATAAGAAAGAATCCCAACCACTTAAACGCTTGGCCTCTAATGTTACACACACGATTGCAATGGATCCTTCACAAGGAGAGAACTTTATGCCACGGGCTTATGCTAGCAAGTGGGCAACAATTTGTCTTCTTCTCTTATTTGATTTCTAGCAAAGAATGAATGGAGAAGTTTCTTTTTAAAAAACCTTCTCAAGAGTAGCAGCACTCAAGGAAAGAAAAACTATTGGTTTTTTTTTCTTTTGTTTCCTTAGAAAAAAGTGCTATAACGTGATATTTATATCTAGGTTTAACTTATTAAAATTTACAAAATAAGTCCTTAAGATTATAACAATTATAATACTTAATCAATGCCTAATTAAGCTCTTTTAATTAAGTTCTTAGTAGTTAAAACCTAAAATTTGATTTAAAGTCTAACTTAAATCATCATACTCTCAATTTAGTCCAAATTGCAACCTTTGTGTGTGACCCATTAGGTTCCTAACATGTTGGCAATGGAATTGAATTATAATATTGTTAATTAATTAATTTAAATGAATCATATTCAATTTTAAATTAACTAATTCAATTCCATAGACTATGATTAACATCTAGCAATGCATCATGGCCACCTAATTGTTAAAAGAGTCAAAAGATTCTTTGACAACCTTTCAGTGTACAATTTTTTAGTGTAATTCATTCCTTCATCGTATATCTCGAAGATAATAAGAGTTTGGTGTAATGCATACTCTTATTAACCTCCATATTTGGTCTTGCAATTAGATCATTAGCTTTATGGAGACTTATGAAACTCATTTCATAATCTCCTAATCACCTTGGCCAAGGATTTGATTAAGCTAATGTCAACCAAGAACTAATGAGATATTTCCCTTTGAATCACTTGGGGTGGTGATTCCTATCTTGACCATTCATTTGCCTTCATATGCTTCATATTATACCTAAAAACATTTTGTTTTGGCATCTTTGGCTAGGCACCCGTAGGGATGAAATCAAAGCATAGTACTCCACATAAAGACAACATGGTGTCTCAAGTCTAGGGAGTAATTACACAACTGACACATGAGAAGTATTGCATAGACACTTGAGTGAGGTACCAAATGCACTTTCATGGCAGGTCATGTTTAGTGAACTCGTTCTCGCATGGCAAACACCCACATGTTAGTTCCAAGTATCTCTATACTTCAACTTATGAGAGCATTTGCTTACTTCATAAGTAAGGAATATAACATGTGCTGCTCTTTGAGCATTATTGATGCCTTGTCTCAATAATACAATGATCAGAAACTTTTAGGAACAATGCTATGATGCATAAGGATCTCATAATTGTATCCCAATACAATTCCTTTGCAAAGTACATATAGTTCCATGGGGTTTATCTACAGAAGTACAAAAAGTAATTAAATCACAAACTTATGGACAAAGAACTACCTCAATGTTATTATGAATAACAAAATGTTATACATGAATATCTCAAAATTGTAATTCCCATACAACCACAGATTGGCTTGTAGGGCTTATACTAACAATCTCCCTCTAGCACTAAAGCTATTCACTTATGTATCTAATACCAATGTTCTCAACATGACGATTATGCTTCTATTGGGATAGTGCTTTAGTGAGAGCATTAGTAACATTATCCTCAATGGGTATACGCTTTATGCAAATGTCTCCTCTTCCAATGATCTCCCTAATCACATGGTAACACTGCAATACATGTTTGGATTCTTGATGAGACCTTAGTTCCTTTACTTGCACAATGGCTCCATTGTTATCACAATACAAAGGTATTGGATCAACAATGCTAGGAACCACATCTAGTTTAGTAATGAACTTTTTAATCTAAACTGCTTCTTTCGCTACCTCAAATGCAAAGTTGTATTCGACCTCGGTTGTAGAATCCATAGTTGTCTTTTATTTGGAACTCTTCCAACTCACTACACCTCCATTAAGTGTGAACACATATCCACTTTGCGACTTACTATCATCTTTTTCAATTTGAAAGCTTACATCCATATAACCCCTATTTTGGAGTTCGCCTCCTCCATGTACTAGAAATACATCCTTAGTTCTTCGTAAGTACTTTAGGATGTTTTTCACCACTATCTAGTGACCTTCACTAAGATTAGCTTGGTATATGCTCGTGACACTTAGAGCGTAAGATACATCTGGTCTAGTGCAAAGCATCGCATACATGATAGATCCTATTGCTAAAGCATATGGGATCTTATCCATGCGATCTCTCTCCTCTTGATTCTTTGGACACATGTCCTTGGAGAGATAGATGCCTTGTGACATAGGCAATTGTAACCTCTTGGACTCCATCATGTTAAACCTTTTTAGCACCTTGTTTATGTATGTGGATTGGCAGAGACTTAGCAACCTTTTAGATCTATCTTTATAGATCTTTATTCCTAGAATGTAAGTTGCTTCTTCCAAATCCTTCATGGAGAATTGTTTGGACAACTAAATCTTCATAGATTGCAGCAATGGTATAACATTTCCTATGAGCAATATGTCATCAACATAGAGCATTAAGAAAATTATGGCACTCCCACTAGCCTTTTTATAACACATGGTTCATCCTCATTTTTTATGAAGTCAAACTTTTTTATAACTTCATCAAAATGGATATTCCAACTTTGAAAAGCTTGCTTAAGTCCATAAATGGACTTTTGAAGCTTGTATATCTTATTAGCATTAGCATGGGATATAAAAACTCCAAGTTGTGTCATGTACACTTCTTCTCGCAAGTTTCCATTAAGGAATGCAAATTTTACATCCATTTGCAAAATTCCATAATCATGTAATGCAACAATTGCAAGCAAAATCCTAATGGATTTAAGCATAGCAACTAGTGAAAAGGTTTTTTCAAAGTCAATACCTTGTCTTTATTTGTAACCTTTTGCTACAATTTAGCTTTAAAGGTTTACACCTTGCCATCTACATCGATCTTGCTCTTAAAAACCCACTTGCACATAATGGATTTTATCCCTTCAGGTGGACCCACCAAAGTCCATACTTGGATGGTATCCATGGCGTCCATTTCAGATTTCATGGCTTTTAGCCATTTTTCAGAATCGATGTCCAACATCGCCTCTTCATAGGTTGTAAGCTCATCATTTATGGGCAATATGTTCCATTCCAAGAGAATGTCGGTTCCAATAATATGTGCTAAAGGGGGGGTGAATAGCACAATTTGGCTCTTTTAAAAATTATCTCTAAGTGTAGACAAAGGTGAGACAAATGAATGAATGAAAATAAAACAAAAACAAAGTAAACAAGACAACACAATTTAGAGTGGTTCGGTCCAAAACCTACACCACTACCTTTATTATCCAACCAAGGATTTTCCCAACAAATCTACTAAGAACCGGTGAAATTAACAAGCTTTCACCAAGCTTTACAATGGCTTTTACCAGGCTCAGCCAAAACCTTTTACACTAGTTTTACCCGGGCTCAACTATAACCCAACACCTAACTTTTCAAGGCTAAGTTAGAACCTTATCACAATCGAGCAATCCTATCTTGAAACAAACACTTAGAGTGACTCCCTCACTCTAAGAATACAAGAAGAGAAGTAAAAGAAAGTTCCTATGATCACAAGTTGATCTAAATGGTACAAGGTTGAGTGCAGAATACAAATGCAAAAGATGGGCGTTTAAGTGCAGTGAGGTGGAGAAGAGATTTTCTAGTTTTTCAACTCAATATCACTCAAATCTCTTCTAAGACTTCCAAGAACTTGTTTCTAACTGTTGGAAAACCCTTTTATACATGGAGAAACAACTCTGATGGCAATTTGGCAGTTTTCTAACCGTTACTCTATCTTTTAGTGTAGATTTCAAACTTGCACGTAGAATGCTCTTAGTCAACTAATCGGTATCTTAGTCAACTAACTCATTTCTATTTTCTACTCCCGGTGTCTGGCAGTTGTGGTAGTGTGCACTTAGTCGACTAACCCATTTTTTAGTGCCAATTAAAATCATACTACGCAAGTATACGTATCGAATAGATAGTATATTAGCAAGCAGGGTATCAATCCCATAGGGAATTAATCTGAAACTTTACTAAGTACTAAAATTAGAACAATTTAATCTTATCCAAATAATCAAATTAGAATAACTAAATTAATTAACTAAGACTAATTAACCAAAATTTATACTAAAAAGAAAAATCAAAGCAAAAATATAATTGGGTAAAAATCAAATCAAACAAGCCTAGGATTATAATATCCCTCACACTTCATCTAAATCTTACATCTCTTACTTAACTTATTTCAATGGGTTGAATTGCTAACCTAGAGTCCTAAATTATTTATAAGGGTCTCCCAACTCATCTTATAAAAATATCTATTTTAACTAAAACACTATATCCCTATGTGAATTGAAATTAAAACAGACTCATTAAGTTCAGGCTCTAATCTGGCTATATATGGACTATAGGTATATCCCTATTCTATATGCAAATCAATTAATTTGATCATATGCTATCCCAATTTTAGTCTACTCTAAACTCCCTTTCCCAAGTTTGTTTAGATTTTTAGATCAATTTAATTGGTGATCAGGCAATTAAAAAGCATTAAGAACAAATTGGAGTAAACAATTCAAATCTCATTAAAAAAAAGTAAGAAAGAGATTAAAAATCTAGACTACATGTGAGTTCAATTGCAATCCTAGAAAAAGAAAATTAGCCACTCATAATTGCAAAAACAAATAACATTATAATAAATTTAACCATTGAAAGGAACAAGAAAATTAAAAGTCAGGGAAAAACACAAAAAAATTATTGCCGACTTGATCTCCAAGTTTCAGCCTCAACTTCTAGGTTCTTGAATCTCTCAAAAGTTGTGTACCTAATGTTGTCAAACATATCCTTTTTATACTAATAAGCTTAACCTAAAGTTCCTTAAGCTGACTTAGGGTTTAATTAGGCTTAAAAGTGTAATAAGAGGCTCAAAAATCATTTGTCAATCTTTACAAATTTTCATTCCCGGCATAGTACGTCCATCCATTTTCCAACAGGATTTTCTCTATCCTAAAAGCAGAAATGAGCAAATTGGTCTTCATAAAAGTTGTATCTCTGTCTCTTAGCTTTCAAATGGTCTAAGAATAGCATCATTTGGAGTTCTGTAGCTCGAGATATGGCCAAAATACTAAAACATATGCAAGCAGATTCTGGGTCTTTCAACACCTTACTTTCCAAAATTAAGCCCAAATCACCTTTAATCCTACAAAAAAATATAAAAACTAATAAATAATAAACAAATTAAAAGAAATCATATAAAATTAAAATAACTAACTTAAAAGTAACCTAATTATAAAAACAACTAAAAATAAGAAAATTATAATTAAAAATTGAGAACTTAGCTAATATTTAATAACAAAATTGGAATAAAATAATTCTATTAAATAGAATTATCACACCCCCAAACTTAAGATTTTGCTAGTCCTCGAGCAAAAGAAAATCACAAAAAGAAAACTGAACATAAAAAACATCTTTGAACGAGAGATAGAAATACCAAATCATGATTTCCCAATTTTTCCTCAGAAATTAACTCCAATTCCAACTTAAGGTAACATATAGCTAATCCTTAAATTCATGCTTCAATTCAAGCGAAAACTTATTTTTCAAATGGACTTCCTGTGTGTGTGAATGCTCTCTTACAAAGAATGTCATGCAATTCAAATCAATTTATGCTAAATCTAAGCAAAGATTAGTACTGAGATCCCATAAGTTTGTTTTTCATCTCTCTCTCCACTAATGTAGATTAACACTTATTCAAGGATCAATAGGTCTTTATCAAGCTTGTAATGTAAGGCTAGGGTCAAGGTATGATAAAGGATATATTTAGGCTCAAATTCACACTAAGGACTTAATCAATCTAGATCATATAAAGAGCTCAATTTTTTGTTTTGTATAGCACCCCAAAGTTGAAGTAAACTTTCCTTTGTACCACATAATTTATTTCTTTTCTTTTTTTTTTCAACCCCCAAACTTATTTTTGACAATTGTAAACTAGGGGTAATTTTTCTAACAACCACCACTTTTTTTTCCACCTTTCTCCCTCAATTTATCTTTAAGCTTAAATCATTCCTTAGAAAGATTAAAGTACTTAGAGGGTGAAAGGTTCAAATTGCTGGATTTAAATAAACAGGCCAAGGCTAACATAATTGTGTAATTACAAAGAAAAGATAAATTAGGCTCAAAAAGGGTGACTAAGGATAAATATAACAAGGTAGGCTCAAAAAGGCTCAAACAATCCAAAGATGGCCTAAATCACTTCCTATCCTAAGTGTTATCTAAGATTTCATCTCAAGAGAGAATTAAACAAATTCTAGAATTCTTGTCTTCACTAAATCACACAAAAATTCTAAGTAAAAGAGTGTAGTGCTCAAATTGTTGGAAGTCACATTCTAAAATAAAGCTAACATAAGAATATCACATAAAATTAAACCATAACTATATGCTTCCCAAAAGCTAAGAATCAAAAGATAATTAAAATATCATTTTAGGATTGGGACAACCATGAATGAGGTACTACTATCTCAAAATTTTTTTTCGAAAACACAACAAAACATGTAAAACACAAATAAAACATGCAAGATATATCTTAAAATAAAACTACTAACACAATTCAAAACCACTCTCGCAAACTTGGAATGAACATTGTCCTTAATGTGAGAAAATAAAAGACAAGGGACAAGAATACTCCCCTCACTCCGAATTGGTAGTCTACAAGTCCTCCGCATCATCACCACCAAATCATCCTCAAAGTCAGAATTTGTAGGTAACGAAGGAAAACTAGACATATCCATCCCAATGTGTGTAGCATAGGCTCGCATCATCTGTTCAATTGCCTGATTCTGCCTTTCCTAACGATCTAATCAACGATCAATGTGCTCCATCCATTGAGCAACACTACGTGTGGGCGCTGCTTGTAAAGGTGGGGGAGCGGTTTGGGAAGAACTACCAGCAACCTGTGTAGATTCCTCTAATCTCTTAAGAATGCCCATGGTGATAGGAAGTTTTGGTTGTTTAAGGTCTTATTTATCACTCAAATGCACACTAGCTCAAGCAACATAAGGCAGTGATAAGGGAAAGAAAACTGATACCATCTCGTTTAGTGCGACCTGTATGTAAGATGGCATGAGAGATAACCTTGCCCACATCAATGGATTTATTGGTGACAATGGCATAAATAACCACCGCACGATCCCTTGTGACATCACTAATATGAGTGGAAGGGAGTAACCGTGCCCGCTACAAAGTGTAACCAAACTTTCAACTCCTTTTTCATGGCACTCCGTTTGAATGAAACTGGCTCACTATGTGATGTCTTCCATTGGGCTCCCTCAACACACAGCGTCGAGATAATCTCATTGTAATTCTGAGGCTCGCCCAAGTACTGCCCATATTCATCATTTTCAATATTTGGAGTTCCAAAAAATTCGTTGATAGCTTGGCTATGAAAAGGAACACGTTTAGCACGAACAAATGCCACACCATCCACATGCTCAACAACATTCGCATAAAACTCTCGAACTACAGAAACCACTGCCGCTTCAGGTTGGTTACAAAATCGATGCCAATATCTGACGCTAAGCATGTCATGAATCTCCTTGTAAGGCAGAATGGGGATATCTATCCCTCGTTCGAGAATTGGCACTTTGTTGATCAAGGACGTATGATATCGCGCAGAGGCTTCGACAGATATGAACTTCGATCTATCAAAAGATCCACTTGAACTTGGTTTGGATCGTTTTGGTGCCATTCCTATAAAAGAAATTTAATTATCAAAACAAATCCAGAGGAAAACTATGCAAGTAGTATTGTGGGAACAAGCATGAGTTCAATTAGTGCCTGTCCAATGCAACAATTCAAATTCAAGATTTCCATTGACAATCTTACTTCTTAAGATGCAACATAAAGTCCCTATGCCTCACAACATTAAGGCAGCCTTCTCATAATCATAATTTTCACAATGCCACAACCCAATAAAAAAAATCTATGATAATGTACTCATCCAAAATTATCAGATATGGCATGTGTTGCACCACAATTCCAAAATTTATTTTTACTTGTTTAACCAAGCATCAAAAATTGAACAAACCCATCATGCACCCACATCAACAAAATATTTATCAAGTATATTGGCAGCAATAAATAAAAAAAAATCCATGAATCCATTAGATGGGTAACAAGAATTAAGCACTAATCATAAAAATTTTCTGCACTTCAAGCATTAATCTTGAGGAAATATGAAAAACCCATTAACAATCATACACTATGGACTCATTCAATGAGCAAAAATTTACCAATTTCATCCTTTCTCTACAAAACAATTAAAAACTAAAGATTGGGATGAGGGGCGCTTACCTTAAGAATGCAATGAGTGTAGTGGTGTTAAATAAAGAAAATGCAAGTAAAAATAAAATGCAAAAATTTTGAGGGCAAAGAAAGAAAGAGGCAAAAGAGTTCAAAAGGAGAGGGAGGCAAAAGAGGTGCAAGAGGAGAATGGGAGTTGGGGTTGTCGGCTAGAGAAACAGAAGAATGAAAGCATAAAAAGAAAAGAAGAACAAAAATGGAGGGTTTTTAAAAGGTTGAGGCTGGGCCTTTACCTAGTGTGAGGGCCGCAGCACTCAACTTTGCCAACCCGAAGCTTCACTCTTCATGTTTGAGGGCCACGACCCTCAACTCTTCTATGTTTTGGGTCTTTGTTCAACGCTGCAGCTCTCAAAGTGAGGATCGTGGCGTTGAAACATTCTGTTTCAGTCTCGTGCCTTACCTTGTCCAACGCCGCAACACTCAATTTAAGGGTCGTGGCATTGGAACATTCTGTTTCAGCTCCGTTTTCTACACAATTTAGTGCCATAGCTCTCAAATTGAAGGCTACGGCTTTGACTTTTTTTTAATTTTTTTAATTTAATTTAATTTTTTTTTTGAATCCAATGACCTGCAAAAGGGAAAAAATAGATTAAAAAATTAAAGTAAAAAAGAACATGAAATAAAATAAAAACGAGTAAGGTTAAGAAGCTTGGGTTGCCTCCCAAGAAACGCTTCATTTATAGTCTTCAGCTGGACTGACTTGGACTCTAGGCCATATCAAGCAAGCAAATTGAGGACTTTTGATGATTAATTTTGCCTCCTCAATAATGCTTTAATCTTTGTTCATTGACTTTAAATTTTTGACCATTTGTCATTCGCCTTTGATCGCTCTATGTGGGAATACCTAATTGACAATGAAAGGACCAGACCACTTTGATTTAAGCTTTCTCGAGAATTATATAGCAACACTACTTGTCTTGGCTCAAAGCTTCTTGCCGATATCTTCTTATCATGCCATTGCTTCGTTTTCTCTTTGTAGAGTTTGGCATTCTCATAAGCTTGAAGGCGAAATTCATCAAGTTCATTTAATTGCAACATCCTTTGCTCACTTGCTACTTGTAGATCAAAATTTAACTTCTTCACAGCCTAATAAGCATTGTGTTCAAGTTTCACTAGTAAGTGACAAGCTTTGCCAAAGACCAACTTATATGGAGACATACCAATTAGGGTCTTGTAAGCAATCCTATATGCCCACAGTGCATCATCCAATCTCTTTGACCAATCTTTTCTTGTGGGACACACAGTTTTCTCCAAAATCCTTTTGATTTCGCGATTCGATACTTTCGCTTGGCCACTAGTTTGAGGATGGTACGCAGTGGCAACCTTGTGTTTAACTCCATATTTTGCCAGAAAGGCATCAAAATATTTGTTGTAAAAGTGACTTCCCTCATCACTAATGATTGCCCTTGGAGTGTCGAATCGAGTGAAAATATTCTTCTTGATCAAATTCATTACCACCTTCGAATCATTATGAGGAAAGGCTACCACTTCAACCCACTTGGAGACATAATCCACAGCAAGCAAAATGTATTTGTTGTTATATGAAGATATGAACGGACCCATGAAGTCAATACCCCATACTTTAAAAATTTCTATCTCCATTATGTTGTTGAGAGGCATCTTATGTCGCCTTGAGATGTTTCCCACTCTTTGGCACTTGTCACAATGCAAAACAAAATTGTGAGCATCCTTAAATAATGTAGGCCAATACAAACCTGATTGGAGGACTTTAGCGGCAGTCCTTGTTCCTTCAAAGTGTCATCCATAATCTGAAGAATGACAATGGTGAAGCACACTTTAAATCTCTTCTTCTGGAACACATTTTTTGAAAATCTGGTCTTTACACTGTTCGAACAAGTAAGGCTCATCCTAAAAATAAAGTTTAACATCATGCAAAAATTTCTTTTTCTGATGAGAATTTAAATCAGGAGGAATAATATTACTTACCAAGTAATTTACAAAATTAGCATACCAAGGAAGTGATTTCTTACCAACTTGAAGGATTTGTTCATCAGGAAAAGTTTCTTTGATTAGGGTTAAATCCTAACTTTGAACTTCCATCTCTAATCTTGAGAGGTGGTCTGCAACTTGATTTTCTGTTCCTTTTCTATCACAAATCTCAAGATCAAATTCTTGAAGTAAAAGAATCCACCTTATCAATCTTGGCTTAGCATCCTTCTTGGCAATCAAATACTTGATAGCTGAGTGATCAGTGTACACTATCACCTTTGTCCCCACGAGATAAGAGCGAAATTTGTCAAAAGCAAAAACCACAGCCAAAAGCTCTTTTTCTATTGTGGTATAATTTTTCTGGGCCTCATTCAAAGTCTTGCTAGCATAATAGATGGAATGGAAGACTTTATCCTTCCTTTGTCCCAAAACAGCTCCCACCGCATAATCACTTGCATCACACATCAATTCAAAAGGGAAAGTCCAATCAAAACTAATTATGATAGATGCAAATATTAATCTTTTCTTTAATTCATCAAAAGCAACAAGACATTCATTATTGAACTTCAATGGCACATCTTTCTTCAATAAATTGCAAAGTGGTTTAGAAATTTTTGAAAAGTCTTTAATAAATCTTCTATAAAAATCAGCATGACCAAGAAAACTTCTAATACCTTTGACATTTATTGGAAGTGGTAATTTCTTGATTACTTCAATTTTTGCTTTATCTACCTCAATGCCATTACTAGAGATCTTGTGCCTAAGAACAATATCTTCTCACACCATGAAGTGACATTTCTCCTAGTTGAGCACCAAATTTGTTTCTTCGCATCTCTTGAGTACCTTAGCAAGATTTAAAAGACAATCATCAAAATTATTTCCAAAGACAGAAAAATCATCCTTAAATACCTCCAAACATTTTTCCACCATGTTTGTGAATATGGCCATCATATATCTCTGAAAGGTGGCAGGTGCATTACATAATCCAAATGGCATTCTTCTAAATGCAAAAGTGCCATAAGAACATGTAAATGTAGTCTTTTCTTGATCTTCCGGAGCAATAGCAATTTGGTTATAACCAAAATAACCATCTAAAAAACAATAGTATTCCTTACAAGCGAAGCGATCCAACATTTGATCAATGAATGGAAGAAGGAAGTGATCTTTCCTTGTAACTTTGTTGAGTTTGTGGTAGTCCATGCACACTCTCCATCCAGTCACAATTCTTATTGAAATGAGCTCATTATTGTCATTGGCCACCATAGTTATTCTTCCTTTCTTAGGCACACATTAAACTGGACTTACCCATGAGCTATTAGAGATAGGATCAATTATTCCTGTATCCAACCACTTGATGATTTCCTTCTTGACCATTTCCTTCATGATGGGATTCAATCTTTTTTGCTGTTCAATTGTTGCTCTGTGATTTTCCTCAAGAAGAATTTTGTGCATTCAAATAGAAGGGCTAATTCCCTTATTAATATCAACTATGGTCCACCCTATTACTTTCTTGAACTCTCTAAGTGTCCTCAATAACTTCTCCTCTTGATGTTAGTAAGATTAGCAGAAATAATAACCGAAAGAGTAGAAGATTTTCCAAGAAAAGCATACCTTAAGTGTGCAGGTCGAGGTTTGAGTTCCAAAGTAGGTGGCTCCTCAATGGAACGCTTAGAGGCTGGCATCAAAGAAGCTGAAATATCTAAAGACTCAAATTGATGATTAGTGTTAAATCTGGAGTGAGCATTCAACAAATTTAAGTATTCAATAAATTCATCATCATCCCTATTAGAGTTAGCAACTAAACATGCTTCAAGAGGATCATTGGGATTTTCTTCTAAGAAAACATCATGTGTAAAGTTATTTAACACACTCACAGAAAAACAATCTTCAAATGTCACAGGCAATTTTAAAGCTTTGAAAATATTAAATGTTACCTGTTGGTCTTGAACTCTCAAAGTGAGCTCACCTTTTTCAACATCAATCAAAGCTCTAGCAATTGCTAAAAATGGCCTCCCAAGATTGATTGGAATTTGCCTATCTTTTTCCATGTCAAGAATTATAAAATCAACTGGAAAAATAAATTTATCTACCTTGACAAGAACATCTTCAATAATTCCCCTTGGATACACATAAGAATGATCAGCCAATTGCAAAGTAACAAAAGTGAGTTTGCATTCCCCCAAACCAAGTTTCTCAAAAATTGACCAAGGCATTAAATTGATACTTGCACCTAAATCACTTAAAGCTTTTGCAAAAAATAAATTACCAATTGTGCAAAGGATTGTTAAACTACCTGGGTCTTTGAGTTTTGGTGGTAGTTTATTTTGGAGAATTGCACTAAACTCTTCTATAAGGGAGACAGTTTCAAACTCACCTAACTTTCTCTTTTTGGAGAGGATGTCCTTCAAAAATTTGACATAACTGGGCATTTGTTCCAAAGCTTCAGCAAAAGGAATACTCATGTGTAATTTCTTGAAGACATCGATGAACTTCTGAAATTGCCTTTCAAGCTTTTGCTTTTGGAGCCTTTGGGGAAAAAGTGGTGGAGGATGGATGACTTGAGAAGTTCCATAAATTTCTACCTTGACATCTTCTTTTTGATCAACTTCACTCTCTTTCTCACACATTCCTTCCTTATCAACATCTTCATTCTCAAGTTCAATTGCTTTTTCATTCACCCCTTCAATCTCTTTTCCACTCCTTAAAGTGATTGCTTGGCATTGTTCCTTACCTTTATGATTGATTTATGTGTCACTGAGTAGGCAACCTTGAGGTCTATTATTGACAGAATTTGCAAGCTGTCCCATTTGGGTTTCACGATTTCTCAAGGATGCTCTAAAGCTTTGAATTATAGCATCATTCTTTGATATATATTGCAAGAGAAGTTCTTCCACTTGGGACTTCTTTTTAGGAACCAGTGGTCTAACTTGTTGTTGAAAACCAGGAGGCATGTTTGGTTTTGGATTGGAAGGCCCTGCATTGTTATTCCATGAGAAATTGGGATGGTTTCTCCAACTAGGATTATAAGTATTAGAATATGGGTTGTTCTGCTGTCTATTGAAGTTCCCCACAAACTAGACTGATTCAGAATTATATGGGCATTGATCATTTGAATGGCCATCCCCACACATCTCACAAACTGCAAATGAATTTTGAATTGCATGGACTCCAGTGTGTCTAATTTCTTGGACAATGTAGCAACTTGCACAGCTAAGTTGGCCATTGTATCAATTTCATAGACTCCAACAGCTTTTCTTGAACCTAACCTTTCTGAAGGCCATTAATAATTATTAGAAGCCATCTCTTCCGACAAATTATATGCATCAGTAGCATTCTAACTCATCAATGCCCCACCAGCAGCAGCATCAATTATGGTTTTAATTGACCCAACCATCCCATTGTAGAATGTTTGAACTTGCAACCAATCAGGAATCCCATGATGTGGACATCTTCGCAATAGGTCTTTAAACCTCTCCCAAGCTTCATACAAAGACTCTCCATCAAATTGTGTGAATGAAGTGATATCATTCCTCAACTTTGCAATCTTTGCAGGTGAAAAGAATTTTGTAAGAAACTTTTGAGCCAAGTCCTCCCACGTAGTGATAGACCCATTAAGCAGTGAATTAAGCCAACTCTTTGCTTTATCCTTCAGAGAAAATGGAAATAGTCTCAATCTATCCTTGTTCCTCCAACGTAAAAATCTTCTCAGTTAAAATCCTACTATGCAAGTATACGTATCGAATAGATAGTATATTAGCAAGTAGGGTATCGATCCCACAAGGAATTAATCTAAAAATTTACCAAGTAGTAAAATTAGAACAATTTAATCTTATCCAAATAATCAAATTAGAATAACTAAATTAATTAACTAAGACTAATTAACCAAAATTTATACCAAAAAGAAAAATCAAAGCAAAAATATAATGGGGTAAAAATCAAATCAAACAAGCCTAGGATTACAATATCCTTCACACTTCATCTAAATCTTACCTCTCTTACTTAACTTATTTCAATGGGTTGAATTCCTAACCTAGAGTCCTAAATTATTTATAAGGGTCTCCCGACTCATTTTATAAAAATATCTATTTTAACCAAAACACTATATCCCTATGTGAATTGAAATTAAAACAGACTCATTAAGTTCAGGCTCTAATTTGGCTACATATGGCCTATAGGTATATCCCTATCCTATACGCAAATCAATTAATATGACCATATGCTATCCCAATTTTAGTCTACTCTAAACTCCCTTTCCCAAGTTTGTTTAGGTTCCTAGATCAATTTAATTGGTGATCAGGCAATTAAAAAGCATTAAGAACAAATTGAATAAACAATTCAAATCCCATCAAAAAATAAGTAAGAAAGAGAATAAAAATCTAGACTACATGTGAGTTCAATTGCAATCTTAGAAAACAAAAATTAGCCACTCATAATTACAAAAACAAATAACATTATAATAAATTTAACCATTGAAAGTAACAAGAAAATTAAAAGTCAAGGAAAAACACATAACAATTATTGCCAACTTGATCTCCAAGTTTCAACCTCAACTTCTAGCCTCTTGAATCTCTCAAAAGATGTGTACCAAATGTTGCCAAACATATCCTATTTATACTAATAAGCTTAACCTAAAGTTTCTTAAGCTGACCTAAGGTTTAATTGGGCTTAAAAGTGTAATAAGAGGCCCAAAAATCAATTATCAATCTTTACAAATTTTCATTCCTAGCATAGTACATCCAGCCATTTTCTGACACTATTTTCTATCTCTGAAGTAGAAATGAGCAAAGTGATCTTCATAAAAGTTGTATCTCAGTCTCTTATCTTTTCAATGGTCCAAGAATCGTATCATTTGGAGTTCTGTAGCTCAAGATATGGCCAAAATACTGAAACATATGCAAGCAGATTCTGGATCTTTCAACACCTTACTTTTCAAAAGTAAGCCCAAATCACCTTTAATCCTATAAAAAAATATAAAAACTAATAAATAATAAACAAATTAAAAGAAATAACAAAAAATTAAAATAACTAACTTAAAAGTAACCTAATTATAAAAACAACTAAAAATAAGTAAATTATAATTGAAAATTGAGAACTTAGTTAATATTTAATAACAAAATTGGAATAAAATACTTCTATAAAATAGAATTATCACTTAGTCGACTAAGTTGGTTCTATCTTGAAGTTCAAATTTTGGCAGTAGTTTCTTAATCGACTAACCCTTATCTTGGTTGACTAAGTTGGTTCTGTTTCTCAACATTCTTCAGCCCACCATTTCTCCAATTTAAATTTTAGTCAACCAACTTTCTTTATTATTTAACTAAAGACTTTCCTCTTAGTTGATCAATCATTTTTCTTCATTTTCATGATTCTTGATATATACATTTGAAAGGTTGATTTATTATTTCCATTTGACTTTTTGTCCTGCACACTTAGATAGAAATGTTAGACACAAATGAGATGGGAATGTTTTATTATCATTAAAAACTGATGGAGCTAACAATCTCCCTCTTTTTGATGATGACAAAGCATTCCTTGGTTAACAGCACATTGTCCTTTACTTTTTTTAATTTCAGTAGAAAGTGAGGATTGCTCCCCTAAATGTGTGCTCCCCCTTAATGTGTGCATATTTAGCTTATTTATTTTAGCAGATTTTATTCATGTCATATAGAAAATGACACCATTCATTCAGAGTATATATATATATGTAGATCTTTTAAGATAATTTGCAGCAGATGAATGTTGACAGTTTCTCATCAAAATTTCAGCAGTGTTTGTCATTAACATATTATTACCAGATTTTTTCTATACCATTCAACAATCATTAGATACACTATACTTAGCATCTATATCCATTCACAAACATAATTTATAGTAAAGATCAGTAATCAGTATGCAAATCTCAACATCAGTGTAGTGATAGACTTTTATTAACAGCAGTTAAAATGTCATAAATAGCAGAATATCAGCAAGGGTTCAATTATCAGCAGCAACATACTATAAACATATCAGCCAAGTACCATAAACATATAAAAATATAAACAACAAGATTAGAGTTAAGTGTTCAAGTTGCCATCGTGGCACAAACAGCAAAAAAACAACAAAAAAGTTTATATTCCCAAATTACCCTTGGTTAATTTCTACTTCCTTCCTTTCCTAAGTTCCTGGTTCCTCCACCCTAACATTTTTTTTAATTAATTTCTTGGTTCCTTCTCCCCCTAAGGTTCTGCCATACTCCCTCTTTTTGTCAGCATCAAATTAAGGGGTTTCAACTCATCTGAGGTATCACAGGGTGTGGATTCAATGCTATAAAAAGGATTCAGAGGAAAATAGAAGGTTCTCGTAGAGGTGATGATTTCTTAGGGGAAGGTTCTGGTGAGGATTTGTCAAAGACATTGACTGGATCTTGCAAAGAAGATATTAGAGTTGGCTTGGATTTCTCTGCAGTGGCTTCCTTCTCTTGTGATGCTACAATGACTCTTTGTTTCTCTTTTCCAGATTTTACTTTTACATTAAAAGCTTGTGCAGGTGATGTTTGTTGAGATTTTTCCTTAACTGCTTATTTCTCAACTTGTTCCTCCCCAACCATTTGATGGAACAATCCCATGATTGAAACCTCTTCAGAATGTGGAGGAGATGGTTGAGGTTCTAGTTGAGATTAAGGTTTAGTGAGGGTGTTTTCTTGATCAGATTCAAGTACTTTGGTACCTTGATCAAATCCATCCTTATCTTGTAGCTCAAGAGAGAGTGATCTTTTTGGCTGTTCCTCTTCCGGCTCATGACCTTCAGCTTGAACATCATAATTTGTACCATGAGAAGTAGACCCTTTTGCTTGCAAAGCTGAATCCTCAGCACCTTGCTGTGCACTTGGTGTTTTAGAGGAATCTGCAGTGGCAAGTTCTGATGGCTTTTCTTTCCCCTTCAGTTCATTTTCTAGTGTAGTAACCTTTTATTCAATCCTCTACAATCTAACTCCTTTATTAGTGAGTTTTCCATCTATCCTCATTAAAAGATTGAAAATCATTTCACTAGAGAATTGTGAGGATGGTGCCTTTGTTGGTGCTGGAATTGCAAAGACCTTGAGTGTTCTAGTAAATTTCTCTCCATCCAGCTTATAACCCATTTTAGGTAGACTACCTAAGTAGATAGCCCGGTCTCTACTCTTCACCATATCAAGTTCATATCTTTTTGCCTGAACACCTTTTTTCTGCACTAAGGATGTGATCACATTTCCATAAGGTCGATTAATTTTCCCAATTTTGCATGCTCCTTTCATCTTTTCAATCATGAATCTGCCTACATTCAGAGCAACCCTATTAAAAACATGTTCCATCAGCCAAAGATCTTGAAGGCTGATGTAACTTAAACTCGCACTTTTGCCCTAGATATTTGTTGTAACAAAATAGTGCAAAATTCTTATTTGGGACTGGTTATCAAACCAACATTGCTCTTTAATGAGTATTTCTCTCTTCTCCTAGGGATGATTTCCCACAATGAGGATGGGTCATATTTCTCTAAGAATTCAAACTCTCTTACCTCACATTCAACTTTTAACAAATTTCAAAGATCATTAATAGTAACCACAAACTCTTTACCATTCAAAAACACATTTAATCCATTTTCAATGTAATCGTCAGAATCATCTAGTTCTTTTTCTCCTAAAGCTATACTGGCATAAAATTCTTTCACTAAGCTAGCACTATAGGATCTATTCTTAAATGTGCTATACTCTTTCAGTTTCAAATCATCAAAATAATCTAACAAGCTAGTCTGAATTTCTGGATTTTCACTGAAACTCTCCCAATCAATGTATTTCCCATAGGTATTGGAAGCATTCTAAATTTTCTTAAACCTTTCTTCATGCATTCTATTTCTGAATTTGGAAGAACTAGTACCTTTCTCGGGAGTAGTATCTTTGTTCTTCTTCTTCTTTGATTTATGCTTCTTTTCTTTCTGTTTCCTAGATTTCTTAATCGTTGAAGCATACACAAATTTCTGTTTCTTCTTCTACATTTTAGTTTCTGATCCTTCTTCTAGTGGTCTTTTTCCTTTTTTCTTTTTAGTAATTTCTCTACTCTAAGAGGTTTTTGCCATTTTGATTTTGAAGATTTCTGACTTGGATTCGACGGTTTTGGTTTTGGGTGAGTCGATTTCAAAGGTGATAATGTAGAGAGACTGAGTTTTAGTTTCAGATATTTAGTTTCAAGGGAGAGAAAATGTAAAGAAAAAGGAAGTTGTCAGCAATTTCAATTTCACTTGAAAAAGCATCCGTCTCCCCCTTAAAAATTGCCTCACTTCATTTGCTTAAAAATTTTAAAATTCCCTCTAAATTTTTGGTAATTCTCCTAGGCGGTTTTTCTTCTTTTCTTTATTGCCCGGTACACATTATTTTATTCTTTCTTCATTTGTTTGACTGAGTCTTATTATTTAAGACTAACAGAACACTCTTAGTTGACTAAAATTCATCTTAGTCGACTAAATGCATTCTATTTTATGAGTAAGAACCAATAATTTCCTCACAACTCCTGCAGATTAATCATTCCTAAATTCCTTCTAATTTCACAGAATCTATCTTCATTTAGGGGTTTAGTAAAAATATCTGCTAACTGATGCAAAGTATTCACAAATTCAATCTTAATATCACCTTTCACTACATGATCTCTAACAAAATAGTGCCTAATCTCAATGTGTTTTGTTCTAGAATGTTGCACAGGATTTTTAGATATATTGATTGCACTTGTGTTATCACAGAAGATTGGTACATTATGAACTTTAATTCCAAAATCTCTTAGTTGTTGTTTGATCCACAAAATCTAAGCACAACAACTACCTAGAGAAATATACTCTACTTCAACTGTTGAAAGTGCTACAGAGTTTTGTTTCTTACTTGACCAAGATACTAGCATATTTCCTAGAAATTGGCATGTTCCACTAGTACTTTTTCTATCAGTTCTGCTTCCTATAAAGTCTGCATCCGAATAGCCTACAAGATCAAATGCTGATTCTCTAGAATACCATAATCCTAAAGTTTAAGTTTTTAAGAGGTATCTAAAAATTCTCTTAACAGCTATTAGGTGTGATCCTTTAGGCTGTGACTGAAATCTAGCACACAAACACATACTAAATTGAATATCTGGTCTACTTGCGGTTAAGTAAAGTAGTGAACTGATCATACCTCTATATAGCTTTTAATCTACATCCTTTCCTTTTTTATCTAGATCAAGTCTTATGGATGGACTCATTGGTGTGGAGATTAGCTTCAGTTTTAGCATATCGAACTTCTTGAGCATATCTTGAGTGTATCTTTCTTGGTTGATGAAGATTCCTTCCTCACTTTGCTTAATTTGAAGACCAAGAAAGTACTTCAACTCTCCCATCATGCTCATCTCAAATTCACCCTGCGTTTCTTTAGCAAAGTTCTTGCATAAAGCCTCATTAGTTGCACCAAATACAATGTCATCCACATATATTTGCACAACAATTAAATCATTTAAATATCTTTTAATGAACAATGTAGCATCAATGCTACCCCTAACATATCCTTTTTCAACCAGAAATTTTGAAAGTCTCTCATACCAAGCTCTAGGAGCTTGTTTCAATCCATACAAGGCTTTGTGAAGTTTGAAAACATGATCTGATTTTTCAAAATCTTCAAAACCTAGTGGCTGTTCAACATAAACTTCCTCTTGAATGAATCCATTTAAAAATGCACTTTTTACATCCATTTGGTACAATTTGAAATTCATGAAGCATGCGAAAGCTAACAACCTTTTGGCTTTAATCCTAGCAACGAGTGCAAATGTTTCATCATAGTCTATTCCTTCCTCTTGATTATATCCTTGGGCTACTAACCTAGCTTTATTTCTAACTACATTTCCTTGCTCATCTACTTTATTTCTAAACACCCATTTTGTGCCAACAATAGGGTGATTTGAAGGTCTAGGTACTAGTGACCATACATGATTTCTTTTGAATTGGTCAAGTTCCTCTTGCATGGCCATTATCCAACTTTCCTCATTTTTAGCTTCTTCAAAACTTTTAGGTTCAATTTGTGATATGAAGGCTGAAAATTCACAAGTTTCTCTTGTTGCTCTCCTAATTCTAACTCCTTGAGAAATGTCACCTATGATTTGATCTTGAGGATGGTCTCTTACAAATCTCCAACTTCTTGGAAGATATTATGCTCATTTTTTATTCTTTGCAAGTTTTCTAGAGATGGAGTTTCATTGTCTCTTCTAGGTGAGCTTTCTTCATTATTCTTATTGTTCTCTAAGCTCATTTCTTCTATTTGTTTTTCTAGGATTTCTACATCATCATCATCAACATGAATTTCCTTTAGCAAAGCATTGGACTTATCAAAAACTACATGGATCGATTCTTCAACATTTAGAGTCCTTTAGTTGAAAACTTTATAAGCCTTGGAGTTTAATGCATATCCTAAAAATATTGCCTCATCACTTTTTGCATCAAACTTCCTTAAGGGCTATTTTCCATTGTTCAATACAAAGCATTTACAACCAAAACTCCTAAGATGAGAAATATTTGGTTTCCTACCTTTGTAACGTTCATATGGTGTCTTAGATATCATGGGTCTTATTGAGACTCTATTAAGTATATAAGCTGTCGTGCTCACTGCCTCAGCTCAAAAATATGTTGGTAGGTTATTCTCACATAGCATAATCCTAGCCATTTCCTTTAAGGTTCGGTTTTTCCTCTCTACAACTCCATTTTGCTGGAGTGTTCTAGGTGCAGAGAAATTATGATATAACCTTTTTTCATCGTAAAATTTCTCAAATTCATCACTTTCAAATTCTCCTTCATGATCACTCCTTATGCTAACTATGGCTAGTCCTTTTTCATTCTCTACTTTCCTACAATGACTTATGAATGTTGATAGAGCATCATTCTTATGAGCAAGAAAATAAACCCAAGTGTACCTAGAATAGTCATCAACTATTACAAAGCCATAAGATTTTCCTCCTCAGCTAGTTATGCTTATTGGACCAAATAGATCAATATGTAACAATGCAAGAGGTTTATATGTTGATACAACTTTCTTAGCTTTAAAGGATGTTCTAACTTGTTTTCCTAGTTGGCAAGCATCACATATTTTCTCGTTTTCAAATTGTAAATCTGGTAGCCCAACAACTAAGTTCTTTCTAATCAACTTTGACATAGTATGCAAGCTTACATGTCCTAATCTCCTATGCCATAACCAGCTGTCATTTTTAGCATTTGCAATAAGACATATTTCACTATTTATTTGAAGATCCTCAAGAAAAACTACATATTCTTCAATCTTTTTCCTAAAAATGAGACTTTCTTTGTACCTATGTCTATTACTTCACACTTATTTGAATCAAAACATACTTTAAATCTTTTGTCACATAATTGACTAATACTCAATAAATTATGCTTTAAACCTTTCACTAACAACACATGACTAATTTGAGTTTAGGAGTTCTTACCAACCAAACTTATCCCATGAATTCTACCTTTTGAATCATCACCAAAGGATATGGTACCTCCCTTTCTTTTGTCCAGCTAAGCAAATAACATTTCATCTCCTGTCATGTGTCGTAAGCAGCCACTGTCCATGTACCAAGACTGCTTCTTTTTTAGTTGAGCTTTTGAACATGTCTCCTTTAAGTGCAGCTCAACCTACAAAGCAAACTTTCAGATTTTCTTTATAGGTACCCATGCTTTGATGGGTTCTTGAGTGTTAGTTGCAATATAGGTGTGAGACCTTGACCTTTATAGACTCGTAGCTAGAAGTAGATGCCATAACCCTGATCAGGGGTAATTTCGTCATTTTCTAAACGAGCCCCTAAAAGTAAGTTTTTAAACAATATTAAGGTCTAAGTAGGCCTAAGGCATAAATGAATGAAGATAATAAGGGTAAAAGGACAAAGGAAATAAAAATGATGATGATTTCCATGGTAAGGGCAAAATGGTCATTTTTCATCTCAAGTCAGAATTTTTAAGTTTTTGTGAACTCGAGTAGTTTTAGACCATTATGGACTTTGTTTTACTGTTAAACGAGTAAAAATATTACATAAAGGATTGGAAAAGAACAAGTTAACTTGTTGAGGGCATTTTCGTAATTTAAGTGGAGTTGGATAAGCATGAGCTATAAATATCATTTTCTTCCAGTAGCTTCTTCTTCATCTTCTTCCTCCCATCTCACGTTGCTTTCATCCTCCATAGAAGCTTGTTTAAAACCTCCATAACTTCCCACAAGCTAGCTTCAATTTTCATGCTTTTGTGCACCCTTTCATAAAACCTTTGTGCTCTTTCACTCACTTTAAAACCCTTGAAAAAAATCTTATTTCCATACCTTCTTTCACAAGCTAGGTGTTTTGAGAGAGAAAGAGGGAACTTTTATAATAGCTTGGAAAATTATTGGAAAAAATTTCAAATTTACAAAGTTACCAAGGTAAGTAGTGAATTAAACTTTATTTTTAGTTGTTGATAATGTTTAGCAATTTGATTTGTGAGTGTTTCATTGTTGAGATTGTTTAATCATTTTTAGTGTTACTAGAGTAGTGCAAATAATAGCCATTTAATGGTAGTTGGAGGCTAGTAGGAATGACTAGTAGAACTCAATTTAGAAAATAGCTTTGGAATAGTATTAATGCCAAGTTGGGTTGATGGTGATGATGTTAATGTGATGATAGGTTCTAACGAAGCCCCACCACCCCATTTGGACCATTAAAGAAAGTTGAAGTTGAGTAAAGATTTAACCAATACCGGTGAGTGAACTTGCATTTCAAAATTGTTTTGGGAATGTGAATGTATTTGCACAAAACACTTGAATGATTTTATCCAACTTTTCCTTAAAAATCTACCTAGGGAACAAGCCTTTGGTGAATGTTTCTATCTTGTGAAAGTGTGCCATATAGTGGTTCATGTGTTATAACAATATGTTGATATGTATAATATGCATTGGATGTTCTTCTGTTTTATGTGATAATGATGACCCAGCTATGTGCGTGTGGGAGTGCACATGAGCTGATGATGACCCAACTATGTGCAGTGTGGGGTGCACATGAGCTGATGATGACCCAACTATGTGCGAGTGGGGAGTGCACATGAGCTGATGATGGTGGGATGGTATACATGATGATGTGTGTGTGTATATATATATGTGTGTGTGTTATAGAAAGTTCATGAGTATGGTATATGGTTGTAATACATGTGAATCTTTCATGTTAAACCTTGAGAATTTCTAAGCAATTTTAAGTTGATTTTGTCTTTGCAGCTAAATGGCCTTTCCTTGAGAGAATGAAAATTTGTTGTTGGTGTCTTGTTTCTCGCTGCAACGAGATTCATTCTCACTGCAGCAAAAAACTCTCGGGTTTGGAGGGTTACATTGGCTTGATTCTCGCTCCAGCGAGAAACATTCTGTTTCTACTGCCTGCAACTCGCTGCAACTAGAATCCATTCTTGTTACAGCAAGAAACTTTTTATTTTGGCCGCCCAAATATCGCTGCAGCGAGAAACTTTCTGTCTAGCATAATACCTTGTTTGGTTGCTACCCCATTTTCCATTTCATTAACACCACCGTTGATCATGGAATCCCAACATTAAGGAATACATTTAATTAAGTTTGAAAGAAAGGGGTTTCAGAGAGAAACCCTCGGACGGTTGAGAAACCCTCATTTCACTGATAATTTGAGCTCAAATTTTGCTACAGCGAGGACCCGTCGTCGTACTTGACTTGATGTGCTTGAATGCTATTTAAGTTTTCACTCTTCAAATCCTTTGTTGTGCATGGACCCTTTATCGTCAAGTGATTAACTCATTAAGGGTTTAATGAGGGGTTTGATTAAAACTAAACTAAATTGCATTGTTTTGAAATAAATGCATCATGATTTTTTCAAACTTTCCTTATTGTATGCTTGTTCCCTTCTTATGTTCACTCACTGGGTTTATACTCAATGTTTATAACTTCATGTTTTTAGATCAAGAGGCAGCCGGTAACTAGGTCGAGGTGTCCTTGTAGATTCGTATCCTTGGTAGGTATCTTGGCATTCCATAGTTGCACCTTCACCTTGGTCACTCCGCTGGAAGCCTAGAGTCATTTTTTTGTTGTAAATATGTACATGTGATGTAAAGTACTAAGATGTATGCCTTAGACCTTATGTGTATATTTTGAGTGATAATGCCACGACGAGTTGGCAATCGTTATCAATATTTCGAATTGAAATTATGAAATGTGACTTTAGCAACTTTGATAGAATGATAAACAAGTCATATAGATAGGTTTGCTTGGGCTTAGTGGGCTACGTCCATTGGGCCCATGTGCCGGTCATGGCCCAAAAATTGGGTCATGACAATAGGATCCTTTAAGAACCCAAATTTTTCTAACTTTCTACAGGTTACTTTTCTTAGAGCAGTTATATGATATATGTCCATGTTTTCCAAAACTATAACATTTAAGTGTAGCATTATGGGAATTTTTCTTAAGATATGTGTTCCTGCTTGATGTTTGTCTTTTTGAACATTTGAGAGCTGTATTTTCATCAAGTGTTTTTTGCAAAGCTTCTGATTTATTTTCCAGCTCTAGCTTTAAAACTTCAAAATTTGTTTTTGAGTGTTCTAACTCAACTTGCAGAGAATTTCCTTGTTCAAAAACAGAATTGAACTCTTGTCTCACTTTTGCCAAATCATTTTCAAGAGATGTAGCCTTTTTCTTTAAAGTCTTATATTTTGCAGAAAGTTTTTCAAATTCATCATAAAGGCTGTCATACTCATCTTGTAAATTATCAATGGAAATATCACAATGAGATGAGGATACCTCTGTTTCATCATCTTATGCCATCAAACAAAGGTTTACTCTTTCCTCAGAATTTTCATCTTCAGCTTTAGAGCTTAATGCGTCACTGTCCGACCATGCAGCAGCCACCATTGCTTTCTTAGATTTCTTATTTTTCTTGGGAGTCTCATCTTTCAGCAATGGACATTCGAACATGAAGTGGCCAGGTTTCATGCACTCGTAGCATATCAACTCCTCCCTTTTATTAGGGCCATTTTTGTTTTTGATTTTCCATGAAGCACCTTGATCTTTTCTAAACCCTCTTCTAGCTAGCCTTTGGTTTCTTCTACCCATAAGCTTTTTGAATTTTCTTGCAACTAAAGCTAACTCTTCATCATCATCACATGACAACTCTTCCAGCTTTTCTTCAAGGATGCTAGCTTTAAGTGCAATGCTCTTTTTCTTTTACTTTGCTTCGCTCCTATCTTATTCTTCTTCCTCTTTAAGCTCTAGCTCATGAGTAAGGAAAGAACCAAAAATCTCATCTAAGGTAATGACATTTAGGTCCTTGGCCTCTCAGATTGCAGTCACTTTAGGCTTCTAATTTTTTGGTAGGCTTCTAAGAAGTCTTTTAACTATTTCATGCTCGGGTATTGGTTTGCCTAGCTGACTCAATTTATTTGTAATATTTGTGAATCTATCTAGCATGCTGGTGATGTCTTCACCAAGCTTCATTTTGAACATTTCATAGTTATGTGTCAAGAGGGCCATTTTGGACTCCTTGACTTGAGAAGTCCCTTCATGGATTATACTAAGTTTATCCCACACTTGTTTGGCTATTATACAGCTTGAGACTTTGTTGAATTCAGTGGGGGTCAAGGCACAATGCAATGTATTGATTGCCTTAAAATTTGTTTGGACTTTTTTAGTTTCAGCCTCGGTCCATTCAGACCTTGGCTTAGGCATTAACTCATTGGTTACTACATTCAAAGTAGAGGGAATAAAGGGTCCATCAGTTATGACGTCCCACATTTCATAATCTATATGTGAGACCTCAACCCTTATAGGCTCATAACTACGCATAGACGCAATAACATGGGCTAAGGGTAGTTTCGTCATTTCCTCTAAAAAGCTCCCAGAAGAAGGTTTTATGATATTTTAAGGTCTAAATAGGCATAACACCAAATAAATAAGGGGTAATGATGAAAACACGAAAAAAACTAGAAGTTTCAATAATTTTCACCACAAGGGCAAAATGGTCATTTTTCACCTTGGGTCAAAATTTTTAAGTTTCGTAAACCCGAGCATGTCTAGACCATTATAGACTTGTTTTAGTATCAAAAGAGTAAAAAGATTGCACCAAGGATTGACGGAGAACAAGTTAATGTGCTAAGGGCATTTTTATAATTTCAAGTGGAATGGATAAGCTTGAGCTATAAATATCTTTTTCTTCTAACAGCTTCTTTATTCTCCAGCATCTTCTTCTCCTTCTTCTTCTTCCATCTCACGTTGCTTCCATCCTCTATGGAAGCTTGATATGAAAATTTCACAACTTTCTCTCTCTAGCTCTAATTTTCATACCTTTGTGCCCTTTTGACTAGAACCCTTGTGCTCTTTCACTCTCTCACTTTAAAACCTTAAAAAAGTCCTTGTTCAGCACTTTCTCTCACTAATTGGAGGTTTATAGAGAGAAAGAGAGATTTTTCACAATTGCTTAGAAGCTATTGGAAGAGAATTCAACTATAAAGAAACCCTAAGGTGAGTGATGAACTAGGCTTGGTTTTAAGTTGTTGATAATGGCTAGCAATTAGGATTATGAGTTGTTTTATTGTTGAGTTGTTTATTCATTTTTAGTGTGATTAGAGTAGTGCAAAGAATAGCCATTTGATATAGTTGGAAGCCAATTAGGAATGACTAGTAGAATTTGAATTAGAAACTAGCTTTTGGAGTGATATTAATGTAAATTGGATTGGCTGCGATGTTGTGTGTGTATAGGTTCCAACAAGACCTCACATGTTCATTTGGAGTATTAGTTGAGGTTAGAGTCAAGCAAAAGAAACAACAAGACCGGTGAGTGAACTTGCATTTCAAAGTATTTTTGGGAATGTGAATGTGTTTGCACAAGACATTAAATGATTTTATCAAACTTTTCTTAAGAATGGGTCCTTGGGAACAAGCCCTTGATAAATTATCTTTGTGTTGTGATATGTGGCTATTATGGATTCATATACTACTACATTATGTTGATATATATATACGTATGAATATATTGTTGTGTAATGATATTGACTCGGCTATGTGAGAGTAGGGAGTGCGCATAAGCCAATGATGACCCGGTTATGTGCGCGTAGGGAGTGCGCATAAACCGGTGATGACTCAGCCATGTGCGAGTAGGGAGTGCACATGAGCTGATGATGATGGGTATATATATATATATATATATATATATATATATATATATATATATATATATATGTGTGTTA
>NC_030854.1:16862370-16877934 GCF_000208745.1 Theobroma cacao | reverse complement strand
CATCTAAAAACCACCCTAGATAATTAAAATGACAGTAAGTTTACTCATAATTTCTAGAATGCAAACTTTTGACGCACTTTGTCTACTGGTCTTCGGATGCAATTTCCTTGCCTTTATCGGAGGACTCACCACCTTGACACAGTACAAAATTGAGAAATTCACTACATTGGTACTAAATTGAAATTAAACTAATTTAGACTATTAATGCATAATATGAAATGCAAAAATGCACTGGTAACTATCTAAACTCGGTATTGGCCTAATTCGTCTTATCACCCGATTAAATTACTAACGCATCCAATTTAATCCCAAATTAATTTTTTTCAGTTTCTATACCTCAATTGCACCCAAATTGACTTAATGTCCCTCAGTGTGGTGCAAATTATCAGTCTCGACAGCAAATTACGAAAATACCTCTAATAGGTAAAATTTCGTATTTTTGCTCCAAAAATTTCTATTATTTTTCTAGGCTCGTAATTCATCATTTCTTAACCAATTCTCCTAGAATAAAAATCAAATTCATCCTCACTCATACATGGTAAATTCGGCCATTAATGGTTGTGGGAGAAAATAAATTCTTTTCTTGTTGTATTGTTTCTAAATATGCTAAACTAACTAAAAACACTAACATAACTTAAAATCAAATTAATCTAACAACTTTCTCTCTCCTAACCCATTTTGATCAGCCAACAATTCATCATAAGAACATGTAATTTAAGCATGGAAAATAACGAGAAATGCTTAAGGAAAATAGATTTCAAGCTTAAGTTGAAAAATCCTACCTTTTTCACTTGTTTTCCTTGATTTTCCACACTTTTTCTCTTGAAATTCCTCACCTAGGGTTTGTTCTTCCTCTCTTTCTCTCTCTTCCTTGCTTGGCTGAATATTTTGAGAGTAATGGGCTGATTTATGATGATTTTTTAGTTAAATAATAAAATATCCTAAGCTGGACACATGGCATTTTCTTATTGGTTCATTTTTAAAATTTTAAAAATTTAAACATTTTATCTCCACCACATGATTAGTCAAGGGTCAAAGATGAAGATAAAGGAAGACCATGTGCTGGAAAAAATGTCTTGATAGTGGAAAATTACAATTTTGCCCCTGGGGTGGCAAAATTACCATTTTACCCTTTTACTCCAAATTATACCGAAATTAAACTTTCACTTCTAAACCTCAAATCATACTTCAATAAGTCAAATTATACTCCAATAAGTCAAATGGGGTCAAAACAATCTTTTCTAAAATTCTCATTTTGTCCCCAGGTGGCAAATGACCATTTTACCCCTGGATAGTGAAAATTTCGATTCGACTCCAAATTGATCCTCAAACTCCAAATTACCATTTTGAGTCATCCTTGGACTGTGACGATCTTAATCTCACCTTAAAATTTCTATTTGATCTAGTTCGAGGATTAAATCAACTTTGTTGTACCTCTAGGTACAATACCGACTTTTGTAAATTTTTCGGGACTCTCCTAGCATACAATCATGCTATCATCACATGTACATCATGAATAGTATTTTATAAGGTCAGGCTTTACAATTACAATATGGGTTTTAGAAATGATGGTTTGGAATGATGATCGAGATTGTATACATAGGCTTGCTTAGGCTTAGTGGGCTATGCCCATTAGTCCCATGCGTCGGTCATGGCCTGGTAATTGGGCTGTGACACTATAGCTCTAATGTAAATTGACATCTTAGTGCTCCAATTTGGATAGTTAGAGCCATCAAACAGAGGTGGTCTGTTTGTTGATTGTCCCTCAGCAACAATGGATTTTTGGAGAGCCATTTGAATCCTCCCAAAGGGTGTTGACCTTAAGAACAGGGAACTAGCTTTGATACCACTTGTTGGTCCCAATAATATGTGCTAGAGGGGGGTGAATAACACAATTTGGCTCTTTCCAAAATTGTCTTTAAGTGTAGACAAAGGTGAGACAAATGAATGAATGAAAATAAAACAAAAACAGAGTAAACAAGACAACACAATTTAGAGTGGTTTGGTCTAAGACCTACATCCACTACCTTGATTATCCAACCAAGGATTTTCTTAATAAATCCACTAAGAACCAATGAAATTAACAAGCTTTCACCAAGCTTTACAATAGCTTTTACCAAGCTCAGCCAAAACCTTTTACACTAGTTTTTTCCGGACTCAACTATAACCCAACACCTAACTTTTCAAGGCTAAGTTAGAACCTGATCATAATCAAGCAATCTTAGCTTGAAACAAACACTTAGAGTGACTCCCTCACTCTAAGAATACAAGAAGAGAAGTAAAAGAAAGTACCTATGATCACAAGTTGATCTAAATGGTACAAGGTTGAGTGCAAAATACAAATACAAAGGATAGGTGTTTAAGTGCAGTGAGATGGAGAAGAGATTTTCTGATTTTTCAGCTCAATATCACTCAAATCTCTTCGAAGACTTCCAAGAACTTGTTTCTAACTGTTGGAAAACCCTTTTATACATGGAAAAACAACTCTTATTGCAGTTTGGCAGTTTTCTAGCCATTGAAGACAGTTCTAGCCATTACTTTGTTTTTTAGTACAGATTTCAAACTTGCAGGCAAAATGCTCTTAGTCGACTAACCGGTATCTTAGTCGACTAACTTGTTTCTATTTATGCTCACTGTGTCTAGCAGTTGTGGCAGTGTGCACTTAGTCGACTAACCCATTTCGTAGTCGACTAAGTTGGTTTTGTCTTGAAGTTCAGATTTTGGCAGTAGCTTCTTAGTCAACTAACCCATTTCTTAGTCGACTAAGTTGGTTCTGTCTTCAAGTTCAGATTTTGGCAGTAGCTTTTTAGTCGACTAACCCTTATCTTGGTTGACTAAGTTGGTTTTGTTTTTCAGCTTTCTTCAGCCCGCCATTTCTCCAATTTAAATTTTAGTCAACCAACTTTCTTCATTATTTAACTAAAGACTTTCCTCTTAGTTGATCAATCATTTTTCTTCATTTTCATGATTCTTGATGTATACATTTGAAAGGTTGATTTATTATTTCCATATGACTTTTTGTCTTGCACACTTAGATAGAAATGTTAGACACAAATGAGATGGGAATGTTTTATTACCATCAAAAACTAATGGAGCCAACACAGAAATCCATATCTTTCTGGAGCTTGAGTATCCTAGTAGACCTTTTAAGTGGTTGTGCCTTTTAAGATTGTAGTTGCACATCAAATTTCACAATCTCAAGCTCAAGTTCCAATAGAATGTCAATTTATGGGTCTCGAACTTCTTCAAGTACAACTTTACTCACATTAACCCTTTCATTTGAGAACTCTTTCTCAAGGAAAGTGGCATGCTTTGAGACAAACACCTTTTTCTCAATGGGATTATAGAAATAATATATGTTTGTTTCATTAGGATATCCCATAAATTTACATTTGTCTGATCTCACTCCTAGCTTATCAGACATTTCACGCTTCACATAAGCAGTACATCCCCAAATCTTGTCATAAGACAAGTTGGGCTTTTTCCCACTCTGTATCTCATATGGTGTCTTATCAACTGATTTGGTAGGAACCTGATTTAGTATACGAGTAGCAGTTTCTAGGGCATATCCCTAGAAAGATATAGGAAGATTTGCATAACTCATCATGGATTGAACCATGTCTAATAATGTTCTATTCCTTCTCTCAGACACCCCATTATACTGTGGAGTCCCTAGAGAAGTCCATTGTGCGAGAATCCCTTTCTCTTTTGGATAATCCTAAACCTCTTGGCTAAGATATTCTCCTTCTCGATCAGATCTAAAAGTGAGAATACTCTTCCCAATTTGTTTCTCAACCTCCGCTCTGTATTCTTTGAACTTGTCAAAGGATTCAGATTTATATTTCATCAAATATACATAACCATAGCGAGAATGGTCATCTATGAATGTGATAAAGTAAAAGTATCCTCTTCTAGCACTAGTGTTCATAGGAACATATACATCTGAATATACAAGTCCTAATAACATCCTAACTCGTTCACCCTTTTTGGTGAAAGGTGACTTGGTCATCTTACCAAGTAGATAACACTCACACATTCTATAAGATTCATAATTAAATGGATTGATAAAACCTTGTTTATGTAACTTGGTTAAGCGAGTCTCATTGATGTGTTTAAACCTATAGTGTCGAATGTGGGATAGTTTTGGATCATCTTTCTTTGTTTACTTGAGTATGGGTCTATTTGGATCATGAATATAGAGACCGGTCAAATGTGTCCCTGCACGATAATGCATCTCTCTCTTCAAGAAAAAACAATAATTGCTCTTAATGCAAAATTTAATATCATCATATAATGCCAAGTATGACATAGATATGATATTTTGACATATAGAAGGAACATAGTAATAGTCTCTTAATTCCAAGATCAACCCAGAAGGTCAAGGTATGGTAACTGTCCCCGCAGCTAACGTTGCAACCTTTGCTCCATTTCCTACTCTTAGGACCACTTCTTCATTCATTAATCTTTTACTCGTTTCTAACACCTTCATGTCATTACATAAGTGTGGCCCACATCCAGTATCTAACTAGTCTAAACATTTTGGCCTGAATTTCATGATGATATGAAGTATGTCGGGCAAAGTAATGTGTATTCGCATTCTAACAACCTAGACATTTAAAGAACGTTTATCAGTAATCTTGTATTATAATCAATTAAGATGAGATAATAAATCTTAAATTGATTGCTCCCACTATTTTCTTCAAGATAATAACCCTCCATATCACCTCGAGAGATCTCTACAAGGATTCTCTTAGTGGGCTAGGATCCTTATCCATTCAAATCATGACCTTGAGTATGCTCAATGAACCATGATAAATGGATTAAGTAGGTGATTGAGCTTACTAATTGTATCTCTAACAAAACTCTTAAACTAGCTAGGTGACAACACACTGCCTAAACATATCATATGTGTTTCGCCTAGCCATTGCCTCTAGTTTTAATAATAATCAAGTTTCCAAGCATCTAGTTTTTATGAAACTAGTTGAGTAAGACCCACCAATAGCTCAAACATACTCATGTAAAAGTGTGACCTTGAGTGTGCTCAACAAGTCTCTGATTAAAAGAGCAGCCAACTTATCTTGCTATATGGTGGAAGGCAATTTAACCATGCATGGCATGTGACACAATATTTACCGAGGGATTTTGCTTATTTTTTACTTAGTTAAGGTCTCATCTTTGCATGCATAGTATTTATTAATTGCATAAAATAAATCTACCTCATGCATACTACTTTGCCTCACATAGCATTTACTAAATGGCATAAAATAAATCTATTGCATGCATTCTACTTTGGATTATTATGGACTTTATCTATACTAATTTCCTTAAAGTCATTGAAGGAAATTAGCTTGGTCAAATTTAAGGGATAACATACAACATATTGTAATTTTCCTCTTTGTATCTTCATGGCTCCTTTAGGTCTTCATCTTCAAATTTGTAAAATAACTCCTAAACTAATCCTAATTCTACACTTATATGTAACTGATTACATTTTAGTCAAGAAACCTCGTGGTACATCCAAGGGGAGTTAGGTGAGGAAAGAATTTTACAATCCTTGAAAATTAAGAGAAAAGCAAGGTGTATTAACCCTATTTAATAAATAAATACCATGATAAAATTTAACCATACGTCCATAATCATCCACATTCATCCATCCACATAAACATAAAATTAAAATTATGTCTTATTTTAATTGTTAATCATATTAAGCATCCGAAATTAGTGTGCAACTAATTTCGAGTTGATTTTAAATTCCATGTATGAAAACAGTTTTCCATATATGAAAAGTCTTTACTAATTAGTATTAGTAAAATTATCCATTCCTAATCTTATTAGGATTAGAATTAAAATATTTTTACAAATTAAAACATTTTTAATTCGTAATCTTTAAACATTTTAGGTAACTTTTACTAATCTTTTTAAATTAAAGATTATGTGTCTTCAATTATTTAATCTCATTAGATAATTTAAATATAATATTTAAAACAACATTATCTTTAATTATATTTAATTGTCCTATTCGAATTTCACTTCTCAAAAAAAGAAAATTAATTTATGATACTTATCTTGTCCATATTTATCACACTCCCATATTTGTAAGAATTAAATTCCTAAATTTATGGATGTGATTAATTAAATTCAGATATTTTTATTTTAAGGAATCAAATTCCTTAATTTAAATATATCAAAATTTATCTTTCTAAAAGTTTTCCATAGGATATTGTTTAGTGAATTATGTGTTTTTAATTGCACCAATTTAGGCTGCAAATATGGACACTAAAATCCCAAAAACCATGACTTTATAAAATTCTGGTAGTATTGTACCAGTCACGATTTTATGGCTTAATGTAGCACCAAATCTAGGAATTTAATTCTCAAATTTTAACCATGGTCAGCTAACATATGGAACTTTCCATATTATAATTTCAGAACTTTTGGACTTGATTTAACTGGTAAAAACCCCAAAAAAACCATAGCCTATGCATTTTGTACATAGCTAGAGTTTATAGGTTGCATATGTGGCATTATGGAGGCATAAATCAAGGAATTAAATTCCTTAATTTTAACAGTCTTTCTAGGCATCTTTTGAACATATTCAAACTTCAAAATTTATCTATAAAGGTACAACAATTGCACAATTTTAGGACTCTTTGCAAATGACTTTCTCAACCAAAATTGTGACATAAAACTACTATTGGCAGCAATGGTTTCAACCATGATTTCATGGCCTTTCCTTCACCGTTGTTAATTGGTAAGTAATCATGTTGAAACACTTTCAATTTAGATTACTTTCAAATTTTTTCAGAATTTTTAGAGGCTTTTAGATGCTTGTTAAAAACTAAAAATCAAACCATATGCAAATCCGAACAGAATCAAATTCTATCACAAAACCGCATCTTGTTTCTCATGAATTCGAATCCTTTTATTGCAAAACTCTTTTGTGCATCTCATGCACATATTGTTATACAAAATTGAGACACTTAAACAAGATTAGTTGCTGAAACAAATAAGTATCAAAATAAAAAATTGATTCTGTGATAAACTACTTTAAAACATAATCGAAATTTAAAACTTACTTGATGATCTCTTCCAATCGCCTCACATCCAATTAGAATTGGAATTAAACAATAACAAGACATACCTTTGCATTAAAAAAAGCCAAGGGAGGCTCTGATACCACTGCTAGGAACAGCATGATTAGAGCATCAACATAGCAAAATAACAAAAGAATTAAAATAAAACAAAAACCATGCCTCCTACCTTCGGATCCCCTTTGTTGTTTAATGCAAAGTTAAACACCATAGAAAATTAAAAGAAAAAAGCTTTTACCTTTTCAAATGATATCATAATCAAATGGATTTCTTTTGATGCTGAAAAACATGAACACCTTGTGTGAAAAAATCCCAACCACTCAAATACTTGGCCTCTAATGTTGCACACACCGTTGCAATAGATCTTTCACTATGAGAGAGCTTTATGTCACGGGCTTGTGCTAGCAAAAGAACAACGATTTGTCCTTTTTTCTTCTTTGATTTCCAGCAAAGAATTAATGGAGAAGTTTTCCTAAAAATCCTTCTCAAAAGTAGTAGCATTCAAGAAAAAAAAAACTATTAGTTGCTTTTTTTCTTTTTTTTTTTATAGAAAAGAGTTGCTATAATGTGATATTTATATCTAGGTTTAACTTGTTAAAATTTACAACATAAGTCCTTAATATTATAAAAATTATAATATTTAACCAAATCCTAATTATATTCTTTTAAATAGGTCCTTAGTAGTTAAAACCTAGAATTTGATTTAAGTCTAACTTAAATCATCACACTCTCAATTTAATCCAAATTGCAACCTTTGTGTGTGACCCATAGGTTCCTGACATGTTGGCAATGGAATTGAATTACAATATTATTAATTAATTAATTTAAATGAATCATATTCAATTTTAAATTAACTAATTCAATTCCATAGATCATGATTGGTATCTATTAATGCATCATGGCCACCCAATTATTAGGAGAGTCAAAGGATTCTTTGACAACCTTTTAGTGTACAGTTTTTCAATGTAATTCATTCTCTCATTATATATCCTAAGGTTGATAAGATTTTGGTGCTGCTCCTACCTTTATTGACCTCCATATTTGTTCCTGCAGTTAGATCATTAGCTTTATGGAGACTCATGAAACTCATTTCATAATCTCCTAATCACCTTAGCCAAGGATTTGATCAAGTTAATGTCAACCAAGAACTAATGAGATATTTCCCCTTAAATCACTTGGGGTAATGGTTCCTTTCTTGATCACTCATTTGCCTTCATATGCTTCATATTATACCCAAAAACATCTTGTTTTAGCATTCTTGGTTAGGCACTTGAAGGGATGAAATCAAAGCATAGTACTCCACATACAAGACAACCTGGTGTCTCAAGTCTAGAGAGTAGTTACCCAACTAACACATGAGAAATATTGCATAGACACTTGAGTGAGGTACCAAATGCACTTCTCATGGCAACTCATGTTCAGTGAACTCGATCTTTAATGGTAAGCACCAGAGGCTAGTTCAAAGTATCTCTATACTTCAGCCTATGAGAGCGATTGCTTACTTCACAAGCAAAGAACATAACATGTGCCGATCTTTAAGCATTATTGATGCCTTGTCTCAATAATAGAATGATTAGGAACTTTTAGGAACAATGCTTTGATGCATTTCTTTGCAATTCCTTATAGATCACAAACTTTTAGGAATAATAGAAGGATCTCATAATTGTATCCCAATACAATTCCTTTGTAAGGCATATATAGTTCCATGGGCGTTATCTACATAAGTACAAAAAGTATTTAAATCACAAACTTATGGATAAAGAACTACCTCAATGTTATTATGAATAACAAAATGTTATACATGAATATCTCAAAATTACAATTCCCATACAACCAAAGATTGGCTTGTAGGGCTTATATTAACACACGAAAATCCATTCAAGAATATGCTTGCATTAGAATTAAAACATGAATTTGAGTGATGCCTATATTTTTCCTTAAGTTGGAGATTGATAGACATACTTTTGAGAAAATTATGAAAAATCATTGACTTGGTGCACTTTACCTCCAGTAGTTTATTAATTTATTTTTCTTTTATCATTTAAATTATTGTTCATAAGTTAGTTCTTTTTCAATGTTTTGCTGGAGGACTAGCAAAATCTTAAGTTTAGGGGTATAATAACTCTATGATATAAAGTTATTTGGATTTAATTTTGATGATAATTTAGCTTAGTTCTTGTAGTAATGCATAAAAATTAATTAAGTTTTATTTAATTATTTTAAGTTAGTTAATTAGGTGAGTCAATCTAATCTTAATTAATTTATACTTAAATTGGTGTTAATGTGCCTAAGATATGTTATTATTGATTAATTTGCTAATTTTGTAGGTGTGCAATTAAAAGGGTGAAAAGTTGTCAAATTAAGTGCTCATGAGATATAGACCTTCACAGCACATGTCTCGGTATTTCAACAATAACTTTCTCTGCATAACTTTAAATTAGTTGATTTTTAGACCATTGGAATGTTAAGTGCAAAAGATACAACTTTCATGTTTTCTATTTTGCCTAATTCTGATCGGAAGATGATTGAAATCTTTGTCAAAGTTGAAAGACTACATTAGAAGCGCAGAATGCAAGACACATCATTGAAAGTCACGGTGTCATGGTCCACCCCAACCCTTGTGAGGTATTGTTCTCTTTGGCCCACTAGCTTCACGGTTTGTCACACAAAATGTGCCTCCCAAGTTGAAGGTGGTATGAACCATTTTATGCCCATTGTCACAGTCCATACAAACTCTTGTGAGATATTATTTGCTTTGGCCTGTTGGCGTCATGGTTTCATCCTACAAAAGGTGGCTCATAGGTCGAAGGTGGTGTGAACCCTTATTATCACTCTAGTACATAGCCAATGTGGAATTCATGTCTCCCCTCTCTAGGACCATGACATCTTCTATTACTCCTCGCTTAGAGTTTCTCTTTGATGTGGGACTTTGCAGCTCAACTTGCTAGGAGCATTATCTTGATGATGTGGGATTCACATCCATGCGAGGACTGTGACATCTTCCCCCACTTCAACAAGGGTCCACTATGCTTAGTGGCACATTGCTAGTACTTAAAGTCTGCTTTGATACCAATTATCACTATCTAAAGCAACCTTTGTGAGGAATTATTTACTTTGGCCCGCTGGCCTCATGGTTTTGTCCCACAAAAGGTGCCTCATAAGTTGAAGGTGATGTGAACCCTTATATTCCTAGTATCACTCTAGTCCATAGCCGATGTGGGATTCATGGCTTCCCTTTCTAAGACCATGCCATCCTCCCTTACTCCTCGCTGGAGTTTATCTTCGATGTGGGACTTTATAGCTCAACCCGTTAAGAGATTATCTCAACGATGTGGGATTTATGTCCACGTGAGGACCATGACAAAATCAACAGTATCATATTAGTACATACCTAATGTAGGATTCATGGCTCCCCACTTTAGGACCATGACATTTTCCTTTACTCCATGTTAGAAGTTTCTCTTCAATGTGGGACTTTATGGCTCTACCCACTAGAAGCATTTTCTTGACGATGTGGGATTCATGTTCATGCAAGGACCATGACACATGGGGCTAGATGATGAGGGCTGCGGTATTAAAAAAGATCATGAGGATGAACACCAAGATAGAGAAGTGAGGGTTGTGGCTCTTGGGAATGAGAGACGCAGTGCTTGAAGGAAATCAAGGAGAATCCTTCTTGGATTACACTTTTTTCTTGACACGAACTTGTACCCTATTTAAGCAACCTTTTGGAGAACTTTTGAAGGCACAAAACACCAGATTTAAAGTTGAGAATTAGCCACAAAATCATTAAAAAAAAAGTCTCATTGACGCTAAGAAGAAATCGAGGGATTCAAGAAGATTTGGAGAGCATGATTGCAATTCCTGGGATTTCTTTATCTTTTTGTTATTCTTTTATTTTCTTGGTTTGATTTTAATGTTTAAACTTTATTTGATGATGATGTGTGACATTATGGGGAACTAATTTAGTTATCTAAGATTATGATTGAACTCAATGTGTAGTCTAAATTATTTATCACTCTTTTGCTTATATTTGATGGTTTTAAGCTGTTTATTCTATTATGTTCTTAATGCTTCTAATTGTGTGCTCATCAATCAGATTGATCTGGAAACTTATGTTAAACCTTGACGAAGGAGATTTAGATAAATCTAAAATAGAATAACATATGATCGAAGGCACTTAGTTGATTAGGTGATTTGATTTGCATATAGCATAAACATACACCTATAAGCCATACGTAGCCAAAAATAGAGCACAAACTTAATAAACTTTTCTTCAATTTAATTTGCATAGACACATAGTAAGTTAATTGGGGAAGATATTTTTGTAAGAACCTAAATAAAGACTTGTAAATAAATTAGGACTCTAGGTTGGCAACTTATCTATTAAACTAAGTTAAGAGAGAAAGACAATACTCAGATAAAGTATTTAAGGATATCATAATTTTAGGTCTAGTAGTTAATCGAGTTTACTTTTGCTGATTAATTTTAGATTAGTTTTAGTTTTTAAGTTCGTTAAATTTAATTTTACTTTTTAGTTGAATTTTTATTGTTTGAATAAAATTAGGGGTGTTAATTTTAATAATTAATAGTAAGAATTAATTCAATTTCTGTGAGATCAACACTCTACTCATCATTATATTATTTTCTCGATGCATATACTTACATGTGTAGAAAATAAAAAAACACATAGTTGACCTTATAAGAGCTGTAGTTGACCCTAAGGTAGAATGCAAGCACAATTTAACTTTTGGATGGCCATAGTCGACTTGATGAAGTCATAGTCAACCTTGAGGTAGAACACTTGCAAAATTCGAAGATTTAAAAAGTCATAATCGACCCTAATGAAGCTATAGTCAAGTATACAGAGCCAAACTTCAAAATCATGAGTTTTATGAAAGTGGATCGAGTAGAAAATGTCAAGAGTTGAGTATATAAGCTCTAATGCATGATTTTGAAGAACCATAGTCAACCCTAGGAGCATGGTAGTTGACCTTCAAGCTTTAACAATGGCCAAATTTATTTTAAACTTGTGTCTAACGACTCCAAACATCCTTAAGACTATAAAAGGTTGCCTTAACTCATTTTGAATCAAGAGAAGACAACACCAAAGTGGAAAAACTCTAGAGAAACCCTTAAGCTTATCTTTCCTCTCTACCATTCAACTGTTGGGTGAGGGCTGATCATGCATCAAATACAAATAAAATGCAGCAGAAATAAATTTAAAAAATTAATTTACACATCACCCTCTTAGGATCTCTTTCATGCCAAATTGAGTACAGAATTAAATTAAAAATACAATATATATGATCATATCAAGTTTACTTAAATAACAAAGGTTGATGAATCCTTTGTTAAACCACCAAATTAGCCTTCAAAAAACTCAACCACCTTAGCCCGGTTGTTGCAAACCAAAGCTGTCCAAGGAATCCTTGTGCAGCCTCTAATGGTGATCCACACTAATGAATTAGAAAATCCCTCTTTAAGGATTGGGAGTGCTATGTCTTGACAATGTGCTAGCAAAGATGAGTTTCAGAAACTCATAATCCACACCAAATTTTGGGACTGAACACACAAAAGAAATCAAGTGAATGAAAAACTCTTTTTTCTTCACACAAAGAGTGGCAAGGCAAAAAGAATTTCGAATGTACCGTTCTCTTAATTTTTTTAGCCGTTTTCTCGCATTTTGTTTGGAGGCTATAACATGGTATTTATACCTTGGATTATTTTTAAACCCTAATTACAAAGCTATTTTGATATTACCAATTAATCCAATAATTTGATTAAACAATTTAATTAAGTCCTTAAGAAGCCCAGTTAACTTAATTGTTTAATTTAATTAATTAGGCTTGATAACTTAATTAAATAATTTAATTAATTAAATCCAACAATTCAATTAAATAATTTTATTCAATTAGGCTCAATGACTTAATTAAACAATTTAACTAATTAGGCCTAATAACTTAATTAAATAATTTAATTAATTAGGTACAACTTAATTAAACAAGTTTAATCAAGTGCTTGAGAAGCTCATAACTTCTAATTTGATTAAGTTTAACTTAATCGCCTCTCCCATTTTATTTTCAATATTCATTTTAGGTGTGTGACCCATTAGGCTTCTAACATGTTGGCAATGAACTCAACATATAATTTTTAAGTTAAACTTAGAATTAGATAAATTTAAACTATTTTAAATTTATCATTAATCAAGTCAACTACTTAGAGTTCATGAACCAAGATTGGGATCTAGCAATCCATCATGGCCACCTAAATGTTAGAAGAGTCAAGATGGTTTAACTCAACCTTTCAGTGATCAGCCTTTCAATGTAATTCATTCCCTTATCATATATCCCGAAAATGATAAGAGTATGGGGTAGTGTCTACTCTCATTGATCTCCATATTCGTTTTTAAAGTTTGATCATCAGCTTTATAAAGACTTATGAAACTCCTTTCATAATCTTTAAGTTGCCTTGGTCGAGGACTTCAATAAGCTAATATCAACCAAGAACAGTTATGATATGTCCCCTAAATCACTTGGGGTGATGATTCCTATCGTAACCACACATTCACCTTCATATACTTCATGATATACCTAAAAGCATCCTATTTTGGCATCTTTAGTTAGGCACTCGTAGGGATGAAATCAAAGCATAACACTCCACACATAAAACAACCTGGCGTCTCAAGACTAAAGAGTATTTACACAACTAACACATGAGAACTATTGTATAAACACTTGAGTAAAATACTAAGTGGACTTCTCAAGGCGAGTCAAGTTTAATGAACTTGCTATCCTTAGCAAGCACCTATATTCTAGTTTCAAGTTTCTCTATACTTCAATCTATGAGATCGATTGCTTACTTCCAAAGTAAAGAACATAGAATATACTAGTCTCTAAACACTATTGATGTCCTGTTTCAATGATACATTAACCAGGAACATTTTGAGATTATACTTTGATGCATAGGGATCTCATAACTGCAACCCAATACAGTTCCCTTGCAAGGCATATTAATCTCATGGACTTCATCCAATTATACTTATAACTCATTATAATTAATGTCTTATTGATGAAGGAGGACTTCTAATCATTCAACATGAATGATATTGTTGCATGATTGGAATTAAGCCTTAAACAATCCCAATTAGCTGCAAGGCTCATCCCAACATCTCCCATTAGTACAAAGCCAATTGCTGCCTCATCGTATGTGGATTCATATGCATTTAGCAATCGTGTCTCCATGTAGACACGCTTGTGCCCTTCAATGTGGTTAATTGCTTTTATCTATCTTCAAGATGTCCATACATCACATCATGTCATATTACTATATCTAGATTCAATGAGACTTAGGTTCTATTAGTATGGCTCCGTTGTTACATTAACAATGTTCAGAACCCATTATCAGTTCCATGGACTACTGATCTAAATATCTTCCTAATAAAGCCCTTTTTAATAGGATGTATATGACTTTATTTATATTCATGTATAGTCCCTTTTTTTTTGCTCCTGGGAACCTTTCCAACCAGACTATGCTATATGCATCATTTGCATATATTACACTATGTTATGCCATTTGGCCCCTTTAAAATTTTTATTAACATTGGGCTCCCACTAAATCCAAGATCCTTTGTGAAAGTAATATTCAAACTCTTTTAAATAGTCCATGATGTTACATATATATATACACATCTCAATGTATACTTGGAATCATATTGGTTTGGAATATCATAATGGGCTTTATATGTTGGAGAGATATGGACCAAATGATATCGCAATATGAAGTTGCTTTCTTTCTTGAACATTCATCTCTATGTTTTTGTCAAGCCCAACCCTAAATTATCTATCAGGTCATACATATAGTTGACATCATGCCTGTGTACTAGAATATCTCGATAAAATAGGTTAAAGCTGATATTGTACTTAAAAGTACAACTAAGTTGATTTATACCTCGAACTACTTAAAATAGGAATTTTAAGATGAAATTTCAAATTTCACAATCCAGGGATTTCTCAAAATAGTGATTCGGAGTTCGAGGTCCAGTTTGGAGTCAATCGGGAGAATTGACGATTAGGGACAACACGGTCATTTTGTCATTTAAGGACAAAACGAGAATTTAAAAAAAAAATCGATAACAATTGATCAAGATTAATTATTTAGATTATTTAGAACATAATTGGAGTTTGAGTGAGAAATTTTCAATTCTTGATATTTCTAGAGTATAGGGGTAAAACGGTAATTTTGTCATATCGAGGGCAAAATGGTAATTTTGCACCACCAACACTTGTCAAATTTGTGGAATTTAATTATGGTGGGAATGGATAAAGATGGAATAAAGGTGTGGTGGAAAATTAAAATGAAAAGTCAAAATTTTAAAAAAAAGGGCCAATGACATGATGCCACGTGTCATGCCTTTATTAATTATTTATTTTTTTAAAAGGCACAAAAACCAGCCCATCTTCCACCCCATGGT
>NC_030854.1:16854627-16860578 GCF_000208745.1 Theobroma cacao | reverse complement strand
TATAATTCCATTTTAAATCACGTTTTAGACATTCAAATTTAATTTCGATTTCGAAATATGCATTTCTCGCTTAAGTACTACATTTTGGTTGAATTTGAAATTTTTGACGAAAAATGACCAAAATGCCCCTATGAAGTGAAATTTATTTTTCCACTGTTTTAAATCGAAAAAAGGCTTAAAAGCCTCTAAAATACGACATTTGGCAACGATTAACCACAGGAGAGATAAAAAACTAATGCGAAAGCCTTACGAGGTCTCGATATGGTATTCGGGGGATGAGTGCCTATCGGGACATCGCGGCGGTTGTCACGGACTCAAGGATGATTCCGGGTCGTGATAGTTTTGTTCTTTAGAAGGTTCCATTTTATATGAATCAATATTCAACCTTTTGATCAATTAAACATAATTCATAATTGATCAAATATCATTGCAAGGATAAACATGAAGCATGGATAATTAAATATGACATAATTATTCCAAATAATTATTCAAACTTGAAACATATAAGCTTCCACATCCAAATGCTAAAGACAAATGTTTCACAAGCCATTCTCATGGCAATCACATAATTAATGTTTCAAAAACATCCAAATAAATTATTCAACATGTCGAGATAAATAAGAGTGTAACCATCGAATGTAACATTTAATGCTTTAGGTAATCTATCCATGTGGTCACCTCATCAGCCAAGATCCTACTCATCTTTATCTTTGGTCCTTGCAATATGTCAAACATATGAGAACCAACTTTCAAGTATCATATACCTTTAATATATAAAGTAGAATTATTTAGCAAATGGTACCTAAATCAAAAACTTCAATAAACTTCTATTTCTTGCTCACAGTAGCTAGGTACTCCTTATAGTTCTTCCTTCAATGCCCAAGTTTGCCACAATGATGGCAAATATCTTTCTCTTTGTCCTTTTTGACACCTCCCTTAGGCTTTAGTGCCTTCTCATTTTGGGATTTTATCTTCTTCCCTTTCTAGGCTTTCTTCGTTTGTTGCTCTTATGAGCCCTTAAAGAAGAAACAAAAAGCAATGATCCATTATTTTTCTTGATAGACCTCTCTATCGTGTCTAGCATATTCAAAAGTTCGGGAAGAGTGGCTTCCAATAGATTCATATGGAAGTTCAACACAAAATGACTAAAGCTGTCAAGAAGAGATTGTAAAGCTAAGTCTATATTTAGCTCATGATCCATTGCTAATCCTAATTGTCCAAGTCTCTCGATGAGTCCAATCATCTTCAGCACATGGGGTCTAACAGAACTACCTTCTTCCATCTTGCATCAGAATAGTTCTCTAGGGATCCCATATCTCTTAGTGCGCCCCTCTTTATCGAACAGTTCTCTAAGGTGAAGAATCATGGATTAGACATCCATGTGCTCATGTTGCTTTGGGAGCTTAGGGCTTAGACTGGCTAGCATCACGCATGCTACTTGATCATCATCATCATCCTTATGACGTTGATATGCTTCTTTATCCTCATCACTACATCAGCAGCAGGGATTGGTGGAATAGAAGTATCAAGGACATATGATTTCTTCTCTTGTTTCAAGACGATTTTGAGGTTCCGAAACCAATTGAGGAAGTTTAGGCCAGTGAGTTTATTTACATCCAAGATGCTTTGCAATGACAGATTATTAGCCATATATATAAATTATGCCTAAATAGATAAAATAAAGCAATAAGTAAATATCATGCATAAACTATTTAAAACAAGGTTTTAAAATTTTAAATAGTTCTCTCACTGTTTTCTACAAGATGATAACCTTTCATATCACCTCGAGAGATCTCTACTAGGATTCTCTTAATAGGTTGGGATCCCATTTATCTAGTCATGTCCTAAAGTGTGCTAAAAAACCATGATAGGTGGATTAGGTAGCAACTAAGCTTACCAATTGTATCTTTATACAACTCCTAGATCAGTTAGGTGACAACACATTGCCTAAACATATCATATATGTTTCGTCTAGCCATTGCCTCTAGTTTCCATAATAGTCAAGTTTCCAACCATCCGAATTTTATGAAACTAGTTGAGTAAGACCCACCAATAGCTTAAACAAACTCGTGTAAAAGTGTGGCCTTGAGTGTGTTCAACAAGTCTCCGATTAAAAGGGCAACCAGGTTATCTTGCTATATGGTGGAAGGCAACTTAATCATACATGGTATGTGACTCAATATTTACCGAGGGATTTTATCCTTTTCGTTTTATTAAGGTCTCATTTGATTAGCATGCATAGCATTTAATATATCGCATAAAATTAAATCTATAGCATGCTATTCTACTAAGATGGTTATGGACTTTTCTACTCTAGTTTCTTTAAGCCATAAAAGGAAACTAGTTGCTCAAATCCTAAGGGATAGCATACATTAAGCACTTCATGCCTTAGCTTGCATCCACCTTTAGCTCTTCATGGAACCTTGGATCTCCATCTTCAGATTTACGAAATTTATTTCCTAATCTAATCCTATTTCTAATTACAATTGAATGTAGAAACCTTAAGTTACATTTGAGGGGAGTTAGATGAGAAAAGAATTTTACAAACCTAGAATGTAAGAGATAAGGTAGGGTTCGCAAACCCTATTTGAAAAAATTTCCATAAATAGCAGTTTAACCCAACATCCACAATCATATTGGGTCTATAGTCCATAACCATCAACAAACATCCACAATTTAGTTATATACATATAAAGTAAACATTCTCAATATGATGATGATCTTGCATTTCATTTGAAAAATGTCACTCAACCATTGAGGATCATAGTTCAAATCATTTGGTGCTTAGGTTTAAAAAGATTTTGTAATTTTTAAAAAAATAATTTTTCAAAATTACTTAGTAAAGGAATTGATCATATCAAGGCCTTTAGCTAGCTCAAATTATATTTGAATTAATTCTATTAGTAAGTTCTTTCTAATTAAAATTCTTTAATTAGAAACCTAAACCAATTTTGGAAACTTCCTAGTTTAAGTATATGTCATAAACCATTTTATGAGTTTATGAAATGAATTTCAGTTTTAATTGACAAAAAACTCTTGAAGATTAATTTTGAAAAATTTCAGAAAAATTATCTTTATTAAAATGTTCAATGAGGATGATTTCTGAAGATTTTCATGGCCAAACAAGCTGATTTAAGCTATTAATTATTGAAAGTTCAAAAATAGTTCAGAGAATAGTTATAGCTTGAAAATTGGTTTTGAATGGGAAGGTAATCTTGTCAATTTAATTCTGAAAATTTCGTAATATTATCCTTATTTGAAAGGTTAAATAAAAGGATAAAATTTTGAGTTTGAATTAATTTTTGAGTGGCTAGACACTTAGCTAAATTAAAAGAATGTCCTTCACAAGTGAAATGGCACTCATGACAAAGGTTATGCGTGGTGCCGCCACACATGGATGCCACACCTCCCATTGCTATGGATGCAACCGCTTTATGGAAAGAGGTTGTTTGCTGGAGAAATTGGACACTCAATGTTTATGACATATACTTAAATTAGGAGTCAAACTATGATCCTTATTTTTCAAATGATAAATTTAATCAAGTTCTTAAGAAGTCCAGTTAACTTAATTGTTTAGTTTAATTAATTAGGCCTAATAACTTAATTAAATAATTTAATTAATTAAGCTCAATAATTTAATTAAACAATTTTAATCAATTAGGCCCAATGACTTAATTAAACAATTTAATTAATTAGGCCCAATGACTTAATTAAATAATTTAATTAATTAGGCACAACTTAATTAAACAATTTTAATCAAGTGCTTGAGAAACTCATAATTTCTAATTTGATTAAGTCCAACTTAATCACCTTTCCCATTTTATTTTCAACATTTATTTTAGGTGTGTGACCCATTAGGCTTTTAACATGTTGGCAGTGAACTCAACATATAATTCTTAAGTTAAACTTAAAATTAGATAAATTTAAACTACTTTAAATTTATCATTAATCAAGTCAACTACCTAGAGTTCATAGATCAAGATTGGGATCTAGCAATCCATCATGCCCACATAAATGTTAGAAAAGTCAAGATGAGTTGACTCAACCTTTTAGTGATCAACCTTTCAGTGTAATTCATTCCCTAATCATATATCTCGGAGATGATAAAAGCATGGTGCAGTGTCTACTCTTAGTGATCTCCATATTCATTCTTAAAGTTTTATCATCAGGTTTATAAAGACTTAAGAAATTCCTTTCATAATCTTTAAGTCGCCTTGGCCAAGAACTTCAATTAGCTAATATCAATCAAGAACAGTTATAATATGTCCCCTAAATATAATACCCAGTACTTTAATATAGTGGCTAATTGTGAAACCCCAACCTCCGCAAATGCGTGACTAGAGGTAGACTGTTGAGTGCATCAAATTCACATATTTAATGGGAGATTAAATACCTAATTAATCTAAGTTGGACTAGATTTAGGATTGAATTTAGGTATTTTTATTTATTTTATTAGTTTAGTTTAATTTATATTTAAATGTTTTATTTTGAGTTAATGATGCTAGTTTTATGTTATTTATAATTATTTTATGTTTTTATAGGAGTAGGATAAAAAATAATTTCAATTGGTGAAGAAAGATGCATAATCAACTGTTGCTTTATTTGCATATATTTTGATTTTTCAAGTATATCTCCCACTACAGAAATCCAAATGACATGATTTTTAGACCATTAAAAATCTAATAGGCAGAGCTACAACTTTGATGTTTACCACTTTGCCCAGTTCTAATCAGAATATGGTCAAAATGATTATCAAAGTGAAGGCATTGCACTAAAAGAACAAAAAGGGGGCATTTTTATAAATTCCGTGAAACTTTGATTGACTTTAGGATAAATATCTCATTTCTTTCAACACCTTCTCCTCATTTCCAGCAGCTTCTTCTTCTTTTTCTTCCCATCCTTTTCCCTCACTAAACGTTTTCCTCTTTCCATGGAAAAGAAACCTTAAAGCCTCCATAACTTTCTCGAATTAACTTCGATTCTCATGCTTTTGTACACTTTTTCATAGGGTTATTCATACTATCTCACTTTTACCCCTCAAGAACCCTCAAAAGCTCTTCCTCTGCACTTCTCTCACTAGTTGAACATTTTGAGAGAGAGAGAGATAGACTTTCCTTGATAGCTTGAATAACTCTTGAAAAAATTTCCACTATAAAACCACTAAGGTGAGTAATGAGTTAGATTTGGTTTTTGAGTTGTTGATGATGGCCAATAAATAGGTTTGTGGGCTGATTTATTGTTGAAGGTTATTTAATCATGTCTAGTGTGAACAATGACTACTTAAATGGTAATTGGAAACTAGTTAGGAAAAACTAGTAAAACGTGATTTAGGAAACAACTTTTGGAATAGTATTTATGTAAATTGAGTTGGTGTGATGTTATTGTGTGTGATAGGTTCCAACGAGACTCCACATCTCCATTCAAAGCATTAGACGCAGTTAGAGTCGATCAAAGCATCAACAAAGACACTGTGAGTGAACTTACATTAAAATGTTTTGGGATAAATGCATAAGTGTTTAATTGAATCACTTGAAATGTTTTATTAGACTTTTCTTTAAAACGTGCATGGGAACAAGCCCTTGATGAAATGTTTTTATGTGATAAAATATGTGATATAATAAAACCATGTGTTCCTATATTATACGAATATGTGTGTTATGCTTTGAGTGATAATGCTGTATAATAGCTATAACCATGCACATGCGGTGTGGGAGTGCACGTGCGGTGTAGGAGTGCACGTGATGGTGCCGGTGGTGTACGGTGTGGGAGTGCACATGCCGATAATGATGTGGGTGGGAGTGCATGTGATGATATTGAAATGTGAGTGTACGGAGTGCACATGATGATATTGCGTTGTGCGTGTAGGGAGTGCACATGAGCTAAGTAAGGCAGAGGTGGTGTACATGTATATATATATATATATATATATATATATATATATATATACTATA
>NC_030854.1:16837715-16854565 GCF_000208745.1 Theobroma cacao | reverse complement strand
TATATATATATATATATATATATGCTATAGACAAGTTATGAAAATAAAAAAAAAATGTGATTGTACTATATGCTATAGAATGCCTTTCCGCTGCAGTGAGAAACCCTCTGTTTTGCTTGTCTTGATTAGATATTTGCTGTAGTTTTCACTCTTTTCAAATCCATTGTGGATTATAAATCCTTCACCTTAAGGGATTAAATAATCAAGGGTTGAATTAAGGGCTTTACAAGAAATTAAACTAAATTGCATTTTTTTAAAATAAGTGCATCATGTTTTCAATCTCTTTCCGTATCGTTTGCTTGTTCCCTTCCTAAGTTTACTCACTGAGTTTATACTCATTATTTTCAACTTCATGTTTTAGTTTTTAGGTTTAAAGGTAGTTGGATTCTTAGGCCGAGGTGTTTCCTCTTATCTAGTTTTTGGTAGGTCACCTAGAGTCACTTCGTTGATGGTTAAGGTCTTTGTATATGCACATATATGTTTAATGTGAATTGTTAAGATACATTTGACAAACTATCTATGTTTATTTTAAGTTATGATGCCAGTGCGAGTATTTACTTGGGTTCTACGAGTTGTCTTCGAAGAAATTAGCATTCGAACACTATTAAGTATAGATTTTAAAGAAATATGAATGATAGATGGACTAATGTACAGATTCATATAGGAAGGCTTGCTTGGGCCTAGTGGGCTGTGCCTATTGGGTCCTTGCACTGGTCATGGCTAGGGATTGGGCTGTGACACTAAATCACTTGAGGTGATAATTCTTATCTTGACCACTTATTTGCCTTCACATGCTTCATGCTATGCTCAAAAGCATCCTGTTTTGGCATCCTTGGTTAGGCACTCATAGGGATGATATCAGAGTATAGGACTCCACACATAAGACAACTTGGTCTCTTAAGTCTAAGGAGTATTTACACAACTGACACATGAGAAGTATTGCACAGACATTTGAGTGAAATACCAAATGCACTTTTCATGGCGGGTCAAGTTTAGTGAGCTTGATATTCTTAGCAAGCACCTATATTCTAGTTCAAAGTATCTATATACTTCAATTTATGAGATCGATTGCTTACTTCCAAAGTAAAGAACATAGAATATACTAGTCTCTAAGCATCATTGATGTCCTATCTTAATGATACATTGACTAGGAACATTTTGAAATTATGCTTTGATGCAACCCATTACAATTCCCTTGCAAGGCATATTAATCTTATGGCCTTCATCCAATTAGACTTATAACTCCTTATAATTGATGTCTTAGTGATGAAGGAAAACCTCTAATCATTCAACATAAATGATATCGTTACATGATTAGAATCAAGATTTAACCAATCCTAATTGGTTGCAAAGCTCATCCCAACATCAACTTAGTCTTCCAATAAGCACTCAAAGCTATTCAAGCTCTCTCACTTGTAAATCCTCGAGCTGATATTTGTGAGATTATGTATTCTCTTCGAACCCAAGCTTAAAGGAAAATCTTTGCCATTACTCCTTTGTACACACATTTGTAAAGGTTTTAATTTATCCTTGAAAACTTAGTGTAAGGGTTATTGCTTTATCCCTATAAAAAGCAAGTATCCTTTCGTGGATTGTGTAAGGCTTATCGCTGGATCCCGTAAAAAAGTCGGTGTAAGGGTTATCGTTTGATCCCTTTAAAAAGCAAGAATCCCTTTTATGGATTGTGTAAGGGTTATTGCTTAATCTTGTTAAAAAGTAAGAATCCTTATAGTGGATTAAAAATTCCTTGGTGAGCCAAGAGAGTGGATGTAAGCATTTAAGAAAGCCAAACCACTGTAAAATCCTTGTGTCTTGATTTATTTTTATGCCTTGTGGTTTATTGTTGATATTCGATTTTAAAAAAATCACTTGATTCACTTTTTATAGAAGAAGAAAATTTGCTTTTCAAAAAGGGGTTAGTTTTCATTAAGTTTATAAAGAAAATTTTTAAAATACCAATTCACCCACTCTTGTTATTTATTGCATTGAGTTTATTACACTAACAAATCCCCAATTTAGTAACACATAGAATACTCTGCTTAAGAGCATGCTTTAAGAGTCTAGCCAGGAACCTGGCTCTTTAAGGTAATTGAGTTGGGAATGATAAATTGGTTAAGCCTTAATGGAGAGCTTAGGCATATTTGAACTTAGGGGAAATATTAAAACCTTATACTTGAAGGCTTATCATTTATATTAGTATAAAACTAAACTTAAGTTTTGTCATGCCTAACTTACAACCTAGGATTTTAAAGTAATTAACTATGAATTTGATTTTGCAAGCAAATGAGTTGGAATCATTAGTTATGGTAGAGCTCAAAGTGAGACTTTCTATGCTTGGAGCTTAGGAAAACAATTAGAGTCATATTATTTGATGATTAGCTTTTGGTCTGCCTTAAATAGGCATCTTGTAATAATGAAGATTGACCCTTAACTAGCCATAGGTCAATCTTCCCTTCATTGGAACTTAGATTACTTTCTATATTAGCTCTAGGATAGACCCCAATCCTAGATAGGGCTGATCCTCAACTTATCCAAAGATCGAATTAGTGACTTGTAAGCATCAAGATTGACCCCAACATTAAGGAGGTCTATCCTTACACCATAAAGCACTTAGATTCTGTATAAAAAGGGGAATCAACCCCCAATTTAACAAGGGTTGATCCTGGACCCCTAGTAAGTTTGGTGAATTTAAATGGACCTTTAGGTAGCCCTTTTGGTATAATTACAATTGCTTTGAGCATGATATATTAACATATCTGTTTTGCTTCACATACACATTTATATATTTCTAAACTTGTTTTATATTAAAATTTCCTCCGTTTTTTGCTTAATTCCTTTCATACCTACTCACTAAGTTTACAAGACTTACTCCAATTAATTGTTGCATTGTGTAGATATATATAGCTTTTGGGGACTTCTGCGTGGAAGCAAGTAACTTACGTTTGTTCTGTAGGCTGGTTTTGGCATCCGATAAGCACTCCTAATTTGTCACGTCCACTCCGCTGGTCTTAGTCTTAGTCGTTTATGGTTTTGTGGGCAATTGTGTTGCTGGTTATTTTTGTTAGTTTATTTTGTAAGGGTTTCAACCCAGTACATTAGCATTTTCTGTTTTTAGTTAAGCACAGGTGCCCTAACTTACATGCTAATGTGCAAGGAATGTAAATATAGTTGTTACACATAAATATATGAAAATGAATCAGTTTATGAGTTGCAAACTAAAATGCATGTATATTATTTAAATTTCAGTCTTGTTGCACTTATATAAAAGAATTCCATTGTGTTAATAATTGTCAATCCAATACTCGATTTTTGAGATTCGCTTGAGTCTAGCAGGTTTCGCCTTGTAACGGTATGATAGTTTGTGTTTGCATTTAATTCTAGTAATAATTTTCATTTTATTTTGAAAAATTAAAATATTTTCTTCTTGTCTTTATAAATATAAGGTGCAAAATTTCATGTTTTATCAATGAAAACAAAATGTTCTTACTTCCAATAGTTTTAAACAATTTATTTTCCTTTTGTTTTCAAAAACCGCAAACATGTTATCACGTAACTAAAACTATTAAAACAAACCTCACCTATTGCATAAAGAAAAAGAAAAAAAAACAAAAAGCCGCGTGAAGACAAATTCCAGCATGAGAATCAAGGATTCTTGACCGTGACGGCATGTTGGCTCAGCCAGCTCGGCTAGGAATTGGATATCTGGTGGATATTTGGTAATTGTCTATAATTATAATTAATAATAATAGTAATATAATATAATCTAGAATAAGAAATACTACTAGAAATTGCTATTAAAATGAATAAAAGGAATTAAAATGGTGAAAGGCAAATGGGTTTAGAGAGAGAAAGTGAATATGGTGAAAGGGGAAAGAAAGGATAAAAGATGGTTAATTTGAGTTGGACTCAGATTGTTGCCATGAATGGAGGAAGAGTTGGAAGAGATTCCTGCAGAGGAATTGGAAATCAACGACCAAAGGAAAAAATAGTGAAAGGGAAAAATAAAATAAAATTAGTTAATTAAATTTATAAATATAATTTTATTTGGACTAGGAATAATAGTACAAGGGCAGGAGGAGGAGAAGAGTAGAGGGGCGTGAAAGCCGCGAGGAATTGAAACATCCGCCCAACTCAGCCTGCGTGCAGTTTGCCAGCGCTTTTTTCCATTTTTATTTTTGGAGAGAGAAAGAAACAGAAAACAAAATCTTTCAGAGTTTACGCACAACAAAACACAGGGAAGACAACAAGGTTGTCTCCTTTTCTTTTTCTTTAGAACAACGAAGAAAGGAGAAAACAAAAAAAAAAAAAACAGAGAGGGAGAGGGAGAATCGTAGCTTGGTACTATCCGTCTTTGTTGTTGTTGGCAGAGAGACAGGAGAGAGGCAGCAGCAGCAGCAGCAGCTGTTTTTTGGAAGTTGGTCCGAAAACCATCTCTCTGCCTCTCCTCACTGCTCACACAGCTATGCTTTGGTTCGGGATGTTTGGTATTAATTACTGAGATATTTGGCCTTTCCTTCTTCTTCTTCTTCTTCTTCTTGTTTGTCATCAATCATCATCTTCGACTCAATTAGCTATGGCCCTGTATAGCGATCATAAACCCAAGAGGCTTTATCGAGTTTGGAAAGGGAGCAATGTGAGTTTCTTTCTTCCTTTCTCGTTCCTTTCAATTGTGATGATAATTCTTTTTTGGCCCTTTTGATTGTGCACTGCGAACTATGATTTAACTACCATACGTTACTCTGTGGGACACTATGACTCTCTTTTGCTTGTTTCTCTAATAAAGAATGGATGCTCCGAATTTTCTCATCATTTCCTTTAAATATCTTGTTTTAGCTCAAATTCTGAATCCTGGGTTTGCTTGGATTTGCAATTTGCAAATTGTCCCTTTATTGAGAATAATAATATATAATTAAATTAACTTAAGAGATAGCTGCAGCAATAATAATACATTGCTTGATTAATCATCCATCGCACTTTGACGTGGTGGTGAATGAACCTTTCTTGAATTCAATGAGAGCCTGCAATATTTCTGTCTTCACTTTGTCATCATGTTTACTCTATTGTCAATTTGGAGATTCTTGATTTACCGTTCTTCTCTTCTTCCATCCCCCACTCACACCCTCCTAAAAGCAAAATAAAAAAAGAACAAATAAATAGTCTTATAACCCTCTGAATTCACATTGTAAAACTTTGAGGGGATTGTGTCTGCTCAATCAGAAGCGTAGCCATGAATACTTTCCCTTTTGTTATTATTATGACTAATTTCAACTAATAAGGCTTTTGTCATTGTTCATTTTGTTTTCTAACAGAGATTCTTTTGTGGTGGGAGATTAATCTTCGGTCCTGATGTCGCATCATTGTTTCTATCCACACTCCTTATTGCTGGCCCTGCCATTGCTTTCTGCATCAGGATGTATATAAAAATCAGAGATGAAAATACCAAACACGTTGATCGCTGTTATCCCATATTAGTTGTGGGCGCCATACTCTCTGCATTGGTGAGTTTTAGTTTCTTGGGCTTCTAGAGATGATCACTGGTACGGAATTATGCCTGCCAAATTTTATTCAAACCAGTAAACATGTATTCTGAACATGGTCTTTTCATTCAATTTATTTTACATTCTGTAAATTTTTTATTTTTGCACTTTATCTTGTAATCACTGTTCTTGAGCAACAACCTAAAGGCTCCTGAAGGTGATTAAGTACTTAAGTAGTCATCGCTTTATGAAGAATTCTATTTTGTGGACATTCAATGGAGACCTAACTGCATTTTTATGAAAGAAAGCAAGTCAGCTAGGTGTATAAGGACTGTCGTTATGCTACCTGTAGCCTCTTTCATATAAGTGGCCTATGGTTAAGTTTGCTTTTGTTTTCCATGGCCCTTGATTTCGTATCATTTGCATTGCGCTGGTGTTTTATACATATAGAGGTCTGTGTATAATACCTGCCTCATCTTTTCATTCTTCATTGGCTTCAATGAATGGTATGTTCAATCATTTTCATTTTCTGTTGGGAAATTAGCCAGTCTTAAAACATTTTCATTTTCTGAGCAAGTGCAACCCTCACCTTCACACCAGAATATACCAAATTGATACAATTCAACTTTTGGCAGGATTTGACATTTCTCTGCTTTAGCTCCGGTAGAGATCCTGGAATTGTACCTAGAAATTCAAAACCTCCTGAATCAGATGAAGCATTTGATCTGACTACCCCATCTATGGAGTGGGACAATGGTAGAACTCCTCATTTAAAACTTCCTCGTACAAAAGATGTAATAGTTAATGGCCACTGTGTGAAAGTGAAGTATTGCGACACCTGTTTGCTTTATCGTCCTCCCCGAGCTTCTCATTGTTCCATCTGCAATAACTGTGTTATGAGGTTTGATCACCACTGCCCATGGGTTGGTCAGTGCATTGGAATAGTAAGTTTAATTTTTCTTTGCAAACTTTGTTGTATACTAAATGCACTTACTGGTAGGAGGTACTTAAATGGTAATCCTGAAATATTTTTCTTGATGCGACTTCAGTTAGATTGGCATAAATATGGTATTTTATAACAAGAGATCAACTGGGCTTGGTTATCCAGAATTGTTTATATTAGAACAACTCAATTAAATTCTGTATTGGGCATTAGTTGTTGTCTTCTTACACTTGATTGGACATGCTAGCTCTTGATCCTTTCTCTCAAATATGCTGCTTGCTTATTCTCCACATCTTTAAACTGAGTAATGCTGTATGCACTAGAGGTAGGACGAGAGAGGGGGGCCTGCACCAAATTTGCATGAAATGGGTACTGTTACAAAGAAAGTAAAAAAAATTAGGGTTTTTATGTTAAATTTTTGGTTAACTAGGGTGAAAAGGTGGAACATTATAAGATTAATTTTGGTTTGTATGAAATTTGGTATGGCATTAATGCCATGATGAACAAACCAGACACTCAGAGGCTGTTTTGGCATGGTGAAAGGTAGAGTTTAAAGCTAAATTTGGATGGTTGATTCAAGTTGGTGTAATTGGGGATTAATTTAAAACTCAGGTACTAAGTGGACACAGTTGGCAACAAATAAGGTTGAATAAGGAGATTTTTGTAAGCTTCAATAGTGTTCCTTAAGAGTCAATTAGACTTGATTGCATCACACAAGCACAGGAGCAATAATGCTTGGAAAATCCTCTGATGATAATGCTCTACTTAAGTAGAGGATTATATTGATATATGCATAAACCTCTAGCACTCCTACTAAGGACTAGCGCTGCCAAACCTTAGTAGTACTTGATAAGTTAAAAACTATAATAAAACCTAAAAATATAGGAAGCTTAACTAAAACTTGTAGAATCCAAATTTGCAGTTTTTAGTAGATCGAGAATGCCAAGTAGCCCTAACACTTAAAACTCAAGTAAGAGAAAATAAAATAAAATTTGCAACCCTAAAGGAAAGGAACATATATTACACTTAACTGTGGTCTTAAATCAGTTCAACATCAAATGAAGACCACAATCCCAAATATTCTTGAAATATAATCTTGCCTTTTCATGAAATATTTTGTTGTATATCACCACTTTTAATTGGTATTGACAATTTGAACATTTTAAGTGCCGGTTCTCATTAAACCTAAACATCATATGTGGAATTTACATTATTCTTGTTGAGGATTTTAATTTATAGCCATTGGCTGCTGTGGGTTGGAAATTTTAATTTTAAAGATTTTTGTTTGTTTTTTTTTTTTTTTTTTATAATAGGGGGTAGGGGGATTTGAACCCTGCTCTTTGGGCTGGGGGATCATGCACCAACTAATGAGCCTATTTTAAAGATGTTTTGTTCTTTAATATTGTCTTCAGGATTATTACTTATCTAGGGATGTGCTCTGCTAAGTTGCACAAGTTGTAAAATTATGTTGCAAATAATGTTACTTCAAAACAAAGTTGTTGCACAATCTTGTGTATGATCTCTAAATGGATGACTCTAGTATTATATATGTGTGAAATGTTGCAAATTCCTTATTCTTGGTTGAAACTAATGATGCTTTTGACGTGTGTGGTGGTTGCAGCGTAACTATCGGTTCTTCTTTCTGTTTATATCAACCTCAACCATCTTGTGCATATATGTCTTTGTCTTTTCTTGGATCAATGTCCTTGAAAAGGAAATTGGCAATCATAGCAATATTTGGAAGGCTATGTCACATGATATTCTCTCAGTTTTTCTCATCGTCTACTGCTTCATAGCTGTATGGTTTGTTGGTGGCCTTACAATTTTCCATTTCTATCTGATTTGCACTAACCAAGTAAGCTTCTTGTCAAAGTTCCATGTTTCTTTGAACAAATGATTACCTTTCGTTCATTATCATATGATACTTTTAAGGTCCATGAATACTTTGACTGATAGTGCAATTTTGAATTGGCTGGATGTATGACAGTCTGTAACACATTTTGGGTTTCTTGTCATAAATGCATTCATAAATCTTTCACTAACTTATACTTATGGATGTCCATTGTTAGTTTCACCACTGTTTCTATTTGGTCATTGAGCCTATTTGGCTCAATGGGACTGTAGTAAAAACTGTTGTTGAAGTAGAGCTTTTGGAAAAGTGTTGCCTGATTGAAATTTTTGTGTCACTAAGAACACTGTTGTCTATTTAACTATTTGTTCAAATGTTCTATCAGCTTGTCATAGCAGCTCTTTTCCAAAGCTTTAATTAGAAGGTGCAGCTTTTAATCTTTAGAAACTTTTACTTTTTATAGAAACTAAAGTTAATTTTGAAAAACCTCTATTTTGCTCTACTTAGATTTCTACAGCAGAGAATCTGGTTCAGAAGCTGCCGAATAAGCACTTGAATTTTGATCAAAGTCTTTAAAATTATTGACTGTCTCAGAAGTCTAGATAATAAAGCTGTAAACTTAAGGAAGTGGATGAAAGGGATTGATGAGAAACTTGACATCCAAAGGAATGCAGTGTAGAGGCAAAAGCCTGAAGGATTAAACTGTTCAAGATTTTATGGGCTTAATTGTAATTATCTTTTAGATATATATTATATTCAATTATTTAGGTACTTTATACTGTGTTTTGCTATTTTTCTAAGTATTAGGGCTATAAGGTAGTATGTTATTTTGAAACTATATTAGAGCTTTCCCTTTCTCTCTAGTTTCTCCCTGTTTTCCATCATTCTTCATCGCAATCAACCAAAGGACATTTAACTCCCCGGGGAAGAAGGATTTGTGGACCTTTGTGTTATTGTTTGCATTCTTCTCTTCTCATGAGAGTTTTTATCCTCTCACCAACCAAGCAAAAAAGTAAACCAATATGCAAAACCATATGCTCTGACCACCATACCTTCGAAAACCAATTCTCATGCACAAAATCTGCATTTTTACCACAAAGTAACAAAATTTTTACAAAAAATCACAATCACCATGTTGTGCTAAGATTGAGAGTATAAAGGGGAAAGAGGAGAGGTAAGAAAGGAAGAAAGGAAATAAACTTATAGATAAAGAAAGCCTTTATTAATTAAATGTAATGCTTAAAGTAACAAGAATATATCTCATAACCAACCGATTGGTTGTAGGGAATACATCAACTTTAACATGTTTGTCGGTAGGTATATCAAGCCAATTAAATTTCCTATGTTGTTTAGTTTGTATTTGTTTTGCTATAATGTTTAGGCCTTTTCTAGCAATGTTCTAAGATTCCTTGAATCTGAGTTAAAGGTGTCATCTGCTTAGTGCAGGGCCAGTTGCTGGGTAGTTATTTAGATATTCAGGTCAATTAATGCCTCACCATTTTGCAGGGGCTGACTATCAAATATTTTGTTAGTGTCCTAATGTATGGATGAATGGTGTGGATAAGTAGATAAGAGTCTGTCTGGAAGTGCGGTAAATGCACTTGGGTCCAGTGCCATTTAGGGTGGGTTAGTACAGTGGGTAGTGCGCTAGCCGCTCTCCCAAATGGCCCTTAAGTGGACTAAGGGTGTGTGTGGCACTACGGGTGTGATGTGGTGAGGACCCTCTCCCACCACACCAGACCCACCCCCCCCCCCCCCCCATTTTACCCCAATTACCTGACCTCTCACACCTAACTGGTTGAGTATACTATTTCTACTGATATATATACATATATAAACATGAAACAGACATTCATGCATATATCACCTCTTTTTAGTGGTGCCTTTCATTTAACTTAGATATATGAGCATGTATAATGTAAGCCTAGGAAAATTCCACTAAGGATAGAAATATTGTACATAAAAACACTGATTTTTGACAAATAGGCATATGCATTGAACCTTAGAAGCCATGTAAGACCTTGGATATAATAGTAGCTTTTCGAGTTGTTTAATTTCTTGATTTCTTTACTTCATTTAATTTTAAGGGATAATTAATAATATTTTTTTTCCCAGTTCTTTGTTTGCACCATTTTTTCTATTTAATCTGCTCGACACTATTTAGGAAACATATTTTTTGTTCCTTTATAAATTTCTCATCTCAAAATTTGATATGTACATATCATTCAGGCATTATACTTATCCCATATGTATTTTTTTATTTTGTAATAATATAGATTTTAACTATCATATTTTCATTTACATAACAAAATTTTCTTTGTGCTTCATTTCGAAATAAGTATTTGTAATAGTGAATTTGGAATTGATGCTTTCTACAAATTATGGGGATGACTTTCAGTCGTTATGAAAAAAACTAATAAATATTCAATATACCTTATAAGAGAGTATAGATGTGTATTTGTTCATTTTAAGATCAAGGTATTTCAAATTCATGACTCAATAGAAAATTAACAAATTCTTGAAGTTAAGGGTAATCATAATAAATATATTCGTGGATATTACCATATTTTACATCTGAAATTTAAAGCCCTCCTCTCAAATTTAAGTTCCCAAATGAAGTGTTGGTTAAATGTCTTGAGTAGAATTTAATTTTTCTCAAATGTTTACTAAAGGATTTTACCTATTTTGTAGTTTGATTAAGGATTTCATTGTACTAAATTTAATTAAGGAAACTGCTATTTGATTCTGTTAGCCTTGTTAAGGCCAGCTACATGTCCCAAAATATGACAGCAGCTTATGTGACAGATTACAGGAAAAATTCTTTTTTTATTTTCTTTCTTCTTTTTCCCTTCTTTATTCTTTCATTTTTCTTCTTTCTTTCTCCAGATATGTTCCTTCTCACTAGCCATACATCTGCACACACCCATTACAACTCTTGTCTTCAACCAAAGGACATTTAATTCCTGGAGATGAAAGATTTGTGAACCTTTTATGTTACTGTTTATATCCTTTTCATCTCACGGGAGCTTTTATCCAACCACCAACCAACAAAAACATAAACCACTATGCAAAACCATAATCTCAGGCCACCATAGCCTTCGAAAAGCAAATCTCATGCACAAAATCTGCATATTTACTACTAAGTGACCAAATTTTTACTGAAAATCACAATCACAGTATTGAGCTAAGATTGAGAGTAAAAGGGGAAAGAGAAGAGGTGAGAGGAACTGCTAAGCTGCTGTCTTAGTGCAGCAAATCAAGAGGAAAATGGTGGACATAGAAAGAAGCAAGCGGAGTGTGGGTTTGCCCCAGTGCAACCAACAATTTAGACTGTAGGAAAATGATTGTGTGAAGTAAGGACAGTTAGATGACTGATTTGCAGAAATACAGAAAAGTAGAAAGGAGAAAAAGGAAAGGGAAAGAGTGAAAAGTAGACCATGGCAGATGTGATTGATGATTGAGGGGTGTGAGGAGACAAGGAAGCATTGATAATGTTTAGAGATGTAGTATGGTTGCGAAACAATCTGGAGCTTGGCAAAGTGGGACGACAAAGAAGATAAAGGAAGGGGGAAAAAAGGAAGAAAAGGACATAAAAGGTGGTAATATGCCACGTAGCTGCATTGTGTCTTTTTTTGATCATGTGGCTGGACTTAATAGAGCTTATAAAATCTGCTGGCAATTTTCTTCAATTCAATTGGAATTGAAATGCTTTATTGAACCAAATTGTGGGTGAAATCTTCTATTTGACATTTGAGCAATGTGCATACCCTAAATCTTCACTATTTTCTTTCTAAGTGATTGGTGCAAGTTAATTTAATTGTTGCCATTCTATGACAGCTATTTTAATTTCTCCATCCTTTCAGTTGAGCTAATTAATAGGAAATGTCTCATTAGTCCTTAGTGCTTCTGTTCAAATCATCGTGAAATGGCCTTCCTCTACAATCTTTCTCTCTCTCATACAGTCATTATTGTTCACTGCATTTTGTGTAGTGTGCCTGGTAAAGTTTCTTTGCCTTGTTTATTAAGCCTTTTTAATACCTTGAAGAAGGAAAAAGACTTTTCCATGATCAATGATAAACTTATTTTCTTTAACAAAACAATTTCTAAATAGTGTAAGGAATGAGGGTTACATATAATATCCTTAAATTGTTCTGTTTTATAGTTTTATGAGGATATTGAGTTTAAATTGCATTACTATGATCCTAAGTGACTTTTTAGGTGGAACCAAAACATGCCAGATCATATTTATGTCAAAGTCTACAACCAATATCATACATTCAGTAATACCAAATTTAAAATAAAATGAATTAATTGAAAAAAAAAACAAGAAAGAAGGCAATTGCAGCGATTAAACATGGAACAAAACTAAATATTCTTCAACTAGTTCTTCCTCCCATGTTTCTTTTTATTATGGTAGATTTCCCTGCAAAAGTCTAGGGCACAACTTTAGCATCAAATGACATGATTGCATGATGTTTATTCATCTGCTGGTTGTTGAGTTTTGATATTTCTTCTCCAATGTACTGAAACTTGGTTGCATTAGTTCTTTCTAAACACGGGCTGTTTTCTTCTTTCTGCCTCTTTTTTATTGAGATTTTTTTATAATTAAACTTCTATTTATCTTCGAAAAGAGAAAAGAGTGAGGGGACGAATTGAGCAGAAGCAATTTCCCTTATGTTTTCAGTTAAATGTCTAATTTTAAACCTCAAGGGGCAAATTTGTTCTACCTCAAACCATGGGGCATATATCTGTATTCTACCCTTGAAGTTTATATCTTGTTTACAGAATGAGTGTTATGATTTTGAAACTCATAGAAATCTTAAGAAGTCCATGGAAAATCTTAACTGAAGATCTCTCTGTCAATGCTGATTTATAATGATTTGAGGTTTTGAGCAGGAACTGTCTATCGCAATGCAATGTTGGCCCCCTCAATTTGTATTACGTTTTTTTGTTCAAGGGGTTTTAAAACTGTTTCTGTTTGATGTTTGTCACCTCACTGCTTAAGCATATTACCTTTTAAGCTTTTGCAACTCTAATTCTCATTTATCCAATAATAAAGTGATCATAATTCTCTGTGGTCCATTTGGGAACTTGTATTTTTGAGAGTGGGATATGGATTTGCATTTTAGAATCCAAATTCATTGTCTGTGAACAGCTTTAGATCGCTGATTTTAACCAACTGCAAATTTCAAAAAATCCAAACTTCATTGTAATGAAATTGTCAAATGCAGCCCAATTTCAACTCTCTCCCTTCTTAAAGTTTAAATCTTTAATTTTAATCTTAAATCTAAACAATGGATTTCAAATTCATGACTTCTGAGTCAAATAATTTGAAATCTGAGATATTAAAATTCAAATCCAACTCCAAGTTTAATTTCCTAAACTCAACATTTAAGATAGTATTCTTGCATACTAGTATTTCTACATGTTTCTTTGCATTTGACCCTTGGTTTGTTTTGTTTCTGAATAATAGTGATTGCATTCTTATCCATTTTTGAACAGACTACATATGAGAATTTCCGGTATCGATATGATAAGAAGGAGAATCCATATAACAAGGGAACAGCACGAAATCTTGGTGAAATATTTTTCTCCAAGATCCCACCTTCATTGAATAAATTCCGTTCATTTGTGGAGGAAAGTGAGCATATGGTTCTGGGATCAGTGACTCCAAACTTTGTGGAAGGTCGTATTAGCTCGAAGGAGAAAATTGACATTGAGATGGGAAATAGGCTTGCGGAGGATTCTGGTAATTCGCTTCCTGAAATCTTGAGAAATTTGGATTACGTTGATTTGGAGGACGAATTGAAGACAAAGCAGGAAGCGGGAACATCTTTTGATCCATTCTTTCTTGATGAGCAAGATGTGAAAAAATCAGTTGAGATCTCCATTGCAGGGGATGACATGGTAAGAACTGAGCAAAGTTCAGCTTCTGAAAATGGAGTTAGAGAATTTTTGCAAAATGACACTACTGAAGATGGAATGAGATCTGTACAGACCTCTACTCCGGGAAATGAAGCGGATACAACAGAGAAAAATGTAGAATGTTGCAATTCTCATCCAACCATAGAGTAATCTCTTTGAGTACAAAAGTAATCTTCTTATTCTCTTCGCTCATTTTAAGTTAATAATTCCTGTGCCAATTTTATATTTTAATTTTTGGTGACAAACACTGGCACAAATGATACTTGTACAAGTTTTGGATTAAGAACAGCTTTGGTTGGGGTTGAGCATTTTGAAATGAATGTGAATGATTTCCTTTTCTTCTAAATTGCAGTAGTGTCTTAGATGGGAGGACTGTAAGTTGCTGAAAAGTAGATGTGGAATACAAGCTCAAGAAAGTTGTTAAGTGGTTGGAAAAGCGGCAAAATACCTGTCTAGTTTAAAGTTCAAACTCTTGTTTGTTGTAAGTTGTAAATGTCACATTTTGGTCGAAATAATGCAGAAAATGCAGCACACATGGTGTCCGTGAGCATGAAAAAGGTTTGTAGTTTGTGTTGTAGGTTTATCATTTCTTACGTTGTTAACATTTTTTTGAAAAAAAAAATCTTATATTATGATTTAGAAGAGATTTATCTTTCATCAGTTAGAATAGTGGAATGTCTAGAACTAATTAATCTAAAATGTGCTTGTTCCATTTCAACAGTGATATGTAATTATGTATTTTCTTATTTAGGGATGTGCTTGCATTTTGCCCTTTGAGCAGAAGATTCATGCATTTCTCATTCAATTAAACGTTGGGGGTGCAGTCGTTATTATGCATTCTTACATCTTGAGTTCTACTAGTCTTCTCTTCTCACTCTCAAAAGTAGTAGGAATTATGTTGTTATGAAATTAAAATTGTCGTTTTCCTTGTGCTAGCAGATGGTGTTATGCAATTTAGGCTAGAAGAAAAATGGCAGAAGGGGAAAAAAAAGGTTGGAGATTATAATTAACAATTTCCGGAAATTCGCTCATCAAACTTTGACAAAATAATTACGAATTAGATAATTGTCGAGATATATTTTCAACATTGCTAAATTAACCAGTTTAATTCATTGATATGGTTAAGATGTAAAATTAATCAAACAAATAATCATTATAAATTTCAAATTTAAAGGTTGATATTTACTTTCAGCCACATGATTTGATTAAAGTAAAATGAGGTTAAATTCAAAGATTTAAAATTTTTGTAAATAAATAAAATATATCTTAATCAAGTTAAGTTGGTAATTGGTTAAGTTGTTGGTCAGGTTCTAATTTAAAGAGAAATGAAAATATTTAGTACAAAATGTCAACAATGATCCATAAACAAGAAATGTTAGAAAGGTGCACAGGGTTAGAAACCAGACAAGGTTTATAAAGCGCATGATTGGAAAGCATGCTAGGTAATAGGAGCATATGATTTCCATTTGGCATGCAAAGTTGGAATGTAATTGGTATTAGAAAGCATGCAGGGTTGAAGAGCGCAGAAGTCAAAAGCATGCAGGTTTAAAAGTGCAAATAATAAGAAAGCATGCAAAGTTAAAAAGTAGGAGCATTTTAAAAATAATCCTTAAAGATAAGATGTTTTAAAAAATAGCTCTCTTTATAATTTTAACTATTTTTAATCAAGTTGGACAAAATTACCCTTAATGAAATTACACGCTATAATGTTACACGCCATGTACAAAAATATGTTACATGTCATGATTAGGTTGTTACACGCTATGTGCAAAAATATGTGACACTCCATAAAAAAAGTTGTTACACGCTATGTACAGAAACATGTGACACGCTATGGTTAAGTTGTTACACACCATGGTTAAAAAAAGTTGTTATACGCCATGTTGAAAACAAATACTGTTATTACACGCCATGTTAAAAAAATATTATTGTTACACGCCATATTCAAAAACATTTTGTTACACTTTAATGTTTAAAATGTTGTTGTTACTTACAAACCAAAACTTCAAATCCTCTCAACTCTATTCATTTCTTTTTTGTTTTTTTTTTTTGACAATTTGGCATCGATTAAAGTGTTTCTAATATATTTTCAAAAATCAAAATATAAATTTTCTTATCTAAAGCACCTATTTGAACTAAAAAAAAAAAATTTCTTTTGAAAACCTAGGTTTATAAATTTCAATTTTTTGAGTTTATTGCTGTCTAGGTCTCAAATTGATTTAATTAAAAGCTATTTCAAACATCTGTGATCATTTTTACTGTTTTAGTTTTACCCAAAATACCTAAAAATCAAATTTCCCAAATAGCCACCCACCAAGCACATCAAAACCATTGCTTGGTGTCTTAAAAGAGCAAGAAAGAGAAATCTGAAAATGCGGGTGAGAGAAATCGGAAGCATAGCTGTAAAACCTGACCCTATAAACACATGTCATGACATACATGCACTGAGTAACATGTTATTATACTAGAAAAAGCACCTAAGAATAGACGAAACTCGGTATTGTACCTAATGGTATACTTGAGTTGATTTAACCTCGAACTAGTTCAAATAGGAATTGTAGGATGAAATTTAATATTTTATAGTCAAGGAATGACTAAAAATGATTGTTCGAAGTTCGAGGGTTCATTTGGGGTAAAATTGGAAATTTGGATGTTT
>NC_030854.1:16825559-16835418 GCF_000208745.1 Theobroma cacao | reverse complement strand
ATGTCTGTTTACTCATTGGGATTTTATAATCTCACCACCCTCCTTTCCACCCATTTCAGGTTCATTATAGACTATAGATAGTTGATCTCATCGAGGACTACCATTGGATCTGCATTTTCCAAACCGTAGGTTCACAGTCCTCTTTACTTTTGTTTATTCGGGGGCCCTCTTGTTATTATAAATTAAATTAAATATTTTGGCTTACTGTATTTCAGTATGTATAAATTTATTTAGCTTTTACGCTATAAAAATTATTCACGTATAACTCTATAAATATTGTTTTATAAGAAAATAGAATATTTTCCTTAATATTTCTTTTATTTTCTTATTATATTCAAATAACCGTAATTTCATTTTAAATGAAGATTTTAGACTTTTAAACTCATTTTGAATATGAATTATGTGTTTTGTACTTGTATATTATGTTTTAGCTAGTTTCTAAATTTTTGAGAAAAAAATGACCAAAATACCCCTGTGTGGCGAAAATTTTATTTTGATTGTTTTTGATCTAAAATAGTATATATTCTCTAAAAACTCGATATTTAACAATGATTGCTCACAAGAAAGGAAAGAAACTGATATGTAAGCCTTGTGGGGTTCCGGTTGGCATTCCGGATAATGAGTCTCAATCGGGACGTCGCGGAGATTGTCATGGGCCTGAGAGAGGTTCCGGGTCATGACAATAGTAGACGGATGTCGGAGAGAAATCGATAAAATTTGAGAGATAGGGATGGTGAGAGAGAAATCAGAAACACAAATAAGGAGAAATTGTAATGAATGGTTTAATTTATTTGAAATAGTTTTAAAGGCATTTTTGTCAAATCATGACTAAATATGACTAAAAACAGTTAGATTTATTTTGATGGTTATTTTAAAATATCCTTATCAAGAAAGACTATTCCTCATAATTTCCTCTAAAAAGTACTTGGGATTGAAAAACATGTAATAGTTGAAAAAGGCTCATGATTAAATAGTGCTTAAAATTGACATGTGTTTAAGATTGAAAGAGTAGATACATGATTTTGGTTACTAATTTTTTATTATTATTAAAATTGTTTACAACAAGTGAATGTTATATGAATAACAATGAAAACAACGAAAATAAGTGAAACAAGTTTTTCACGCGTGTTGAGAGGTGGGCTTACCTTTTCAGATGAATTTTTCACTTCTTTCCTGATTGAAAAAGCTTGCTTTATGAATCCTTTTTCGTGTATACAATGATCTCTTCTTGTTGTTATGGAGTAGGGCTATTAGATTACTCCACGAGAAATTATACATTCTAAAACCCTCAGGCTTTTTTATGGTGCCTTAAGAATGAAGAGAATGAGAGAAAGTGTTTTGGCAAAATAACTCACGTTCACTCTTGGTTGTGTGAAAAAACCAGTACGTTTGCGCATTATCTATAAAGGTATAGGGATGGAGAGATAGGATATCTCTTTCAAATTTAAACTAATTAAATTTAAATTTATATCTTATCCCAATCATTTGATAAGCATTTTTCAATTATTTAATTAAGAAATATCAAAACAATATTCAACATTAATTAATTAAATATTTGTTAACTAATCACAAATAATTAACATAGTTGCATGTCATGTGGACGCATCACATCTAAATGCAACATCTCCCACTCGTACACATTGGCATCAACTTATACCGTTCTCAATTTAACTCATTCTCCATTAATTGTCATACAGGGAAAATGGAACGTGCGACTGTTGTTGATTTCTCACACAAATGCACGTATCGTTAACAAGTAATATAAAATAAAATAAAATTCGTTCTCATGGAGAATTGAATTAATTCCTAATGTTAACTACTAAAATTAACATACCCTAATTTTATTCAAACAACCTAATTATTGAAAAGAAAAATTAAAACTAACAACTAAAACTAATTTAAAATCTATCAGCGAAATTACTTTATTAAATTTGAGTGACTATCAGACTTAAGATTATAATATCCCTTAATACTTCATCTTATTATTATTTCTCTCTCTTAACTTAGTTTAATGGAGTAAGTTGTTTACCTAGAGTCCTAATTTATTTACAAGTCTCTGTCAAGTTTCTCATAAACATATCTCTCCCAATTAACTTACTATATGTCTATGCAAATTAAATTGAAGACAGATTCATTAAGTTCATGCTTTAATCCTAGCTCCGTATGGCTTATAGGTGTATGTTTACCTTATATGCAAATCAAACCATCTAATCAACTAAGTGTATTCAATCATATGTTATTCTATTCAAGGTCTACCTAAATCTCCTTTGTCAAGGTTTAACTTAGGTTTCCAATTCAATCTAGTTGGTGATTAGGCAGATAGAAGTATTAAGAACAAAATAAAATAAACAACTTAAACCATCAAATATAAGCAAAAGAGAGATAAAAATAATTGACTATGTATTGAGTTCAATCATAGTCTTTGATAAATAAACATCAAGTCACACATCATCATCAAATTAAGTTTAATCATCAAAGACAAAAACTAAGAAAAGAATAACAAAAAGATAAAAAAACCCAAGAATTGAAATCTTAATCTCCAAATCTTCTTGAATCCCCTTGATTTCTCCTTAGTTTCAATGATACTTTTTCAATGACCTCGTGGCTTATTTCTTAGTTCTTAATCTGGTGTTTCGTTGTTGTGATCTCTAAAAGTCCTTCGAAAGGTTATTTTTATAGGGTTTTTAAGTTAGGCCAAGTTAGGTGAAGAAAGAAATCAATTCTAACTAGGATTTCCTCATCAGACTATGTGAGTTGCATCCTACCTCCACCAAGGCCATGGCCTCATCCAATTAATTAGCAGAAATCGTAATTGTTCTAGGACTACTACACTGCTACAAATATGACAAGATTTTTGACCACATTCTAAACCTAAATGGGTGAAATGTTAAACACAAAAATTGTAGCTTATTCTCTTATCTTTCCAATGGTTTAAAAATCATCTCATTTGGAGTTTTGTAGAGAGAGTTATGGTTGAAATACCGAGTTATGTGTAGTGGAAATCTGCACCTTAAAATTGCTTTCTTTCTTCCATTAAAATTCTTCCTTCATTAAACACTTACAAAAACACAAATAAATCAATAAAAAGCTATATAAATCACATTAACACCAAATTAAGCATAAAATTAACTGCGATTAGATTGACTCACCTAAATTAATTAACTTAAAATAATTTAATAATATTACTAATTTCTATGAATTACTATAAGAACTAAGCTAAATTACTATAAAAATTAAGCCCAAATAACTCTATATCATAGAGTTATTACACCCCAAACTTAAGATTTTGCTAGTCTTTGAGTGAAATAAAGAAAAGAAACTAACTTATGAAAATCAATTTTAAATGGTGAAAACAAAAAAAATATAGCAACTATTAGAGAAAAAGTGCACCAACTCAACGATTTCCCATAATTTCATGAAAAGTATGTCTATCAATTTCTAACTTAAGGAAAAATATAGGCATCATTCAAATTCGTGTTTCAATTCTAATGCAAGCAAATCTTGGAATGGATTTCCATGTGTGTATGAAATTTTTTACCAAGAATATCATGTCATCTAAATGAGTTTATGCCAACTCAAAATTCAAATTTATACTAGAATTTCATAGATTTACTTTTCATCTCTCTCTCCATTAATGTAGACTAGCACAAAGCTATGGATTATTAGGACTTTCTAAAGGTTGTAATGTATGACTAGGGTCGAGGTAAGATAAAGGATATAATGTGGCTCAAATTACCTTAAGCACATAATTATTCTGGGACCTATAAGAGCTTTATTTTTATTATCCTCAAACAACCTTTTTGTTCACTTTTAAACTTTTTTCTTTTATTCAACACTTTTTTTTCTTTCTTTCTTTTTTGTTTTCAATTTCACAATTTTACTCCCCCTAACTTATGTTCTTTGTATTGTAAGTAGTGGGCTGATTTTTAATATTTTGAACTTTTTCACATCAATATCACCTTTTTACCATCTGCATTTAGCTCAATATATATTTTTTAAAACAATATACATACTTAGTTGTGAGGGTTGTAAAATTAGAAAACTTTTTTTAGGGCTAGGCCCAATTATTATGTAGTTAAACAAAGAAAAGGGAAATTAGGCTTAAAGGGGTATACTAGGGATAAAAATATATAAAGGTTAGCTTGAAAGGCTCAGTTGGTCTAAAAATAGCCTAAATCATGTCCCTAACTAAGTATTACCTAGGATTTTGCCTCGAAAGAGAATCAAGTAAATTGTAGAATTCATGACATAATCTAAAATTTTATATCAAAATAAACTTTCTCTAAATATTCACAATAATTCAAAGCAACAGATAAAGTGCTCAAAATTGTGGAAATCACATTCTAACAATGATACTTATCAAAAGAATTTAGCATGAATCCAACCAAAAACCTTATTCACCGAAAGCTAAGATTCAAGCCAACTAGATATCATCATTGGATAGGGAAATCATTAAAAAAAATTGGCACAACTTTACTATAGATTCCTAAAATTCAAGCAAGTAATAAATTAAATTACCAACTAATCCTAATTATTTAAAAATCTAGATAAACATGCAAATAAAATTAAATCTAAAGCTTCCACAAAATATTCATCACCAAAAAAATAAATTCACCCCCTAAACTTAATGTAAACATTGTCTTCCATGTTAGAATAAAATAAAGGAAAGATAAAGAATACTCTCCTAATGGTTGGATTAATTTAGTGAAGCTCTAGTCCTTATTTTCGTACCCATCATCCTCTATCTCATTGTCCTCTGCCTCATTGGTACCCCTAGGAGGATTAGGTACTGGTGGAAGAGTATTCATGTCTATTCCCATAAAAACACCATAAGCTCAAAACATTTGGTCCATATGTTGATTACATTGGGTTTGATAAGTCATGTGTTGCTCAAACAGGTTCCCAAGTTGCTCAACTAGGTGCTTAAGGTTCTCAATTCTCTAAGTCATTAACAGTTGTTAATGCCTTGGTCGAGGGGGTGGAGGATGATGTGTAGAAGAAAAACTACCCTTAGTAGAATGTTGAGGTTGTCGAAAGATGAGATTGAGATCAATTGGGAGTTTAGGGTGCAATAACTCCTCACTGGCATCCCAATTTACACTAGCTTGCTTGCACATAGTTATAATCAGAGAAAGGAACCACAGGCCATCGTGCTTAATTTGTGCAATGTGAGTCATGGCTTTGTAAATTACACGGTCAATATCAATTTTGCGTCCTGCTATTGACTCTATATGTTTTTTATGATAACAAAATATTCTTCATTCATTAATGTCTAACTTCACTATTTAAGTGTGCAAGATTTAATTTAATACCTTGAACAAAGTTGTTAATTAAAGGCAAGTCAAGGAGCTTGCTAAGTTTAATGAAGAGTTAATCAATTAAGAAGGAAAGAGCAACTAATGAACAAAAACAGAATCGTAGTAACTGATTATCAAGGGACCTTAATCAGTTAAGGCATGGCTGTGTGATAAGTTGAAGGAAAACAAAAATATGCTAATCAGTTAAGAAGTCTAGTTAATCGGTTAGAGCACAAGGTCCTAGTACTTTCAAGCACCAAAAACAAGTTTGAAAATATAATTAACCATTTACGGGAACCAAAATGGAGAAGTTCAAAATTCGAAGATCTTCTTGTTGATTAAAGCTAATTTTAATTAGTTATGGCTAAAAAAAGTAAAGCCTTAATGAGTTAAGGGAAAAACTAGCCAATTAGAGGAAGACTGCTGTGTAAAGAAGTGAAAAACAAATAGTTATAACTATTTATAATTATGCCAAAAACTTAATTAAACTCTTTTAATTAAGTTTATAGAAGTTAATTACTTAGCATGTGATTTAAGTCTAACTTAAATCGTCACTGTCTCAATTTAATTCAAATGCAATCATTGTGTGTGACCCATTAGGTTCCCAACATATTGGCAATGGAATTGATTAATGACTTAATTGATTAATATAAATTTCAATCAATTAGTTTATGATCAATTCCATAGACCAAGTTTGGTATCTAGCAATGCATCATGGCCACCCAATTGTTGGGAGAGTCAAAGGGTTCTTTGACAACCTTTCAGTGTACAGTCTATCAGTGCAATTCATTGCCTCATCATTTATCCCGGAGATGATAAGAGCTTGGTACAATGTCTACTCTTATTGACCTCCATATTTGTTCTTGCAATTATAGCATTAGTTTTATAGAGAGTTATGAAACCTTTTTCATAATCTCCATGTCGCCTTGGCCAAGGACTTTAATAAGTTAATGTTAACCAAGAACTGATAGGATATGTCCTCTAAAACACTTGAGGTGATGATTCTTATTTTGACCATTCATTTGCCTTCACATGCTTCATACTGTACCCAAAAGCATCTTGTTTTGGCATCCTTGGTTAGGCACCTGTAGGGATGAATCCAAAGCATAGCACTCCACACATAAGACAACTTGGTGTCTCAAGTCTAGGGAGTATTTACACAATTGACACATCAGAAGTGTTACATAGACACTAGAGTTGTCACAACCCAGTTCCCAGGCCATGACCGACGCAAAGACCCAATAGGCATAGCCCACTAGGCCCAAGCAAGCCTCTCAATATGCACTTGTATATTAACCCATCTATCTAGCATATTTCTTTAAGAATAAGCTTAATAGTGTTCAAATGTCGATTTCTCCAACGCAACTCATAAAACCCAAGTGAATGCTGACATTAGCATCATAATTCAAATCATACATAGTTAGTTTGTCAATATATCTTTGCAATTCACATTAAACATATACAAAGATTTTGACCAACAACGGAGTGGCTCTGGATGTGAGATGTGACTACTAAGTATCAAGATACCTACCCAAAAGATGGGGGTACGCGGACACCTCAATCTACGTATCAACCACCATTGAATTTGAAAAATGAAGCTGAAAACATGAGTATAAACTCAGTGAGTGAACATAGGAAGGGAACAAGCAACGTTAAGGAAGGTTTAAAAAAAAAATCATGATGCATTTAAGTTCAAAACAATGCAGTTTAGCTTAACTCTTATTAAAAACCCCTCATTTCAAATCTTGATCTTTTAGTCATTTAATAACGAAAGACTCATGAACAACAAAGAAGTTGAGAAGTGAAAGCTTTAGTAAACTTCAAGTAAGTCAAACATAATAGATTGACTCTCATAGCAGCAAAAAGGCATTTTTTCCTGCATCGAGATTCTAGCCATATAAAATCCAAGAGGTATTCACTGCCATTGGGAAAATCCATTCATGCCACGTTGCAAATTAAATTGAACACATTGACAATACTCAAGTTATCAACAGTCAATGCGATTACATTTTAAATCCAAACATATCTATATAGTAATCATGTATATATATATATAAGCACATACACCTCCATCACATCACCCAACTCATATGCATCATTATCGGCATGTGCACTGCCCACTCCTCACATGCACTGTAGTAATTATCGCAACATCGTCATTCAACTGGCATGTGCATTGCTCACTCCGCACATGTACGGTTGTAACTATTAAAACCTCATCATTCAATCGGCATGTGCATTGCCCACTCCGAACATGCACGGTGACATCCATTATACAAAATTACTTTGCTTAACAATACACATCATATATCTTTACATACATATCAGCATCATATAGAGGTATATAGTTTCATTACAATCATGTTCCACATCACAAAGACATTTCACTAAAAGCTTGTTCCTTAGCATTTTGCAGAAAAGACAATTTAAATAGTTCAAGTAATTCAATCGAACATATGTACATCTACCCAAAACATTTTAGTGCAAGTTCACTCACTTTACGATAGCGAGATGTTACATCGCTATTAGCTCAAAGGTGTATCTAGCTATTTCTACTTGCCGGTTGCTCGTTATTCCCTAGGCACGCCACCACAGTATTCTAACTTTACTTTAACATGTCCTATTTGGGCTAGGTTAGTCCAAGCCCAATTTTTCACCTTTATTCTCTCTTGGACTTTTCTTTCTTTGTGGCTATTGGGCCTTTTCCATGGCCTCTTCCAATTTCTTCCTATTGGGCCATGCCCATTCTTTTCTTATTGGGCTATGCCCATTTTTTTTTCTTTTCTTCCTTTCTCGTTCTTTTCTCTCTTTCTTTTTCTCTTCTCTCCTGCCGGTCAGTAGCACCTTTCTTTTCTTTCTTTTTCCCTTCTTACACTCACATACCAACCACAATTTCTTCCTCTTTCTCCCTTTCACCGTCGGCTGCAAGTTCCCATTTCTTTCAACCCAAAAATCAGCAGCTTAAACTCCTTATTTCAGCCTTAAAAATCAGTAGCCAAAGCTACTCATTTCACCCTCAAAATCGGCAGCAAAAACCTAAAAAATCAGTAGCCAAAGCTGCTCCTTTTAGCCTTCAAAAAGTAACAGCTAAAGCTACTCATCTCACCCTTAAAATGGCAGAAAAATAGCTCTCCTTTCCTCCCTAAATGGTAGCAAAACTACCACCTTAAATTCAGCTCATTCTCGCTTCCTTTTCTTTCTTTTCTCTTCCTCACCGCTCAGCTTTTCTTTTCCTTTTTACTTTCCTTTGTTCTTTTCCTTTCCTTTTTGCTCTCTCTCCCAACTGACTTCTCTCTTTCCTCTTTCTTCTTCACTTAACCAATTTTGACTTCTCTTTCTTTTTTTTTCTTCTTTCTTTCTTATCTTTTCTATCTTTCATCTTTATCTCATTCTTTCTTACCAACTTGGCCGGCCCCTACCACTATAAAAATATGTCTTGATTCTTTAATTGACCACATGGGCGGCTACCCATGTTGGTCTTTCTCTTTTTTTTTTTTATTATATATATACTTGTAATATTATTTTACTATTTGTTTATTTATTTCTTCCATTTAATTTCACTACATAATCCTCTAACTTTCATATTTTAAAATTCGATCTTTTCGACACGTCTAAAATTTTGATTTTCATCTATCTTCCTTCCTCTATACGTATACCACCAAAATATCAAAATTGTATTTCAACGCGGTGTCCTGATAATATTTAAAATATTTATTTACTCGCGATATCTTTACTTAATAAAGACACGCGGCCCCATTAACATCATTTTTCTCCAAAATTTTGTCGTTCTTCTCCAAAATTTTGTCATTCTTCTTCTCCCCCACTTGGATTGACCATATACTCATTTTTCATGAAAAAATTTGATACTGAATAAAATATTAATATTTTAATATTATTTTATTAATAAAATATTATTTTATTTCAAAAATTTCCTTTTGTCTCTTTTTGTCTCCTTGGTACCCAAAATACCTTATTTTGCCTCAATTCACTTCCGAATCACTTTTTATCTCATAAATGTTTTTCTCGATAAAATATTATTATTTCCTCGCGTGCGGAATATTTTATCCTAACTGTTTCTTTCATCTTCCATCACTTTTAAACATTATAATTAACCTCAATTGGCATCCAATAAGCTTTATTAGTCACCACATCAAGTATAGGGTAGTACAGTCTCCCCCACTTAAATAGAATTTGTCTTCAAATTCACGTCGATGTCGAGTTATCAATCTCATTCCATGATCTTATTCCATTTCTCCTTTTATAGGGAATTTCAATTTATTCACCTCGTTCACCTCCAGTTCAGCTTGAATACTTCACTTATGTCTATTATTATTGTGATACCCCAACTTCTATAGGCTTGAAACTAAGTATAGATGTAATAATATGGGCTAGGGGTAGTTTCGTCATTTTCTCTAATAAGCTTCCAGAAGAAAGTTTTATGATATTTTAAGGCCTAAATAGGCATAAGACAGTATAAATGATGTGTGCTGATGAAAACACGAAGAAAACTAGAAGTTTCAACAATTTTCATAATAGGGGCAAAATGGTCATTTTTCACCTCG